>NW_013952997.1:67425-71917 GCF_001266775.1 Austrofundulus limnaeus | reverse complement strand
ACAACGAATGGCCAGAATTACAGAGAAATGTTTTCTCTCCTCCAGCAAGGAGAATAAAGCGACAAGCTGAAATAAATAACTGATTTCTGATTTGTTGTTAACATTTTGTGACCTCACTCTGACATGTCTGAATAAAACGATTGTTCACGCCCCCAGAGGGCAGAATTTCTCTGATCCTCACCAGGCTTACGTCTGAGCTAAGTATCACTGAATTTCTCCTCTTTGCAAAGTGATCTATAAATCTTACTGGTCTCTGTTGTCAATTGATTAATGTTTCGGCCGGGCTTGTTGTGGTTCCTCTGAGTTCCCAGGTTAAAAAACCGAACAGCATCTTACTAAAGCTGTGCTGTTGTTTTGTTGGATTAATTAGCTTTTGTATATATATACTGTACATACATTTGTGCTGAGTAATGGCCTGAATGGTCTGTTGATGTATTTGTTCAAATAATTGTTATGGGCAGATTACAATATAAAAACGTTTGTCATAATCATGTCTTGTTATTGTTTGACAGATGTTTCACTTTTAAACTGTAAGTGTATTTAATTTAGTTATGTTAGTTATGATAGTTTAGTTATGATGTAAATACAATAAAAATTAAACCAACATTTAGAATAATTATCATTTTTGATCCATACTGTACATTGGTAATGTCTGACTGGGCCTCATGTCACTTTATATTCAACAAACTGGGCCCCGAAGTCAAAAAGGTTAAGAAGCCCTGTTTTAAAGGACCTTCACTCGTGGCGTCAAGCATATCATTTGCACACACAATCCACTGCTCTCTCAAAAGATCGGACAAACGGAGGGGATTCTACAGAGATTCAGTGTTAATACCGTAACAGAAAATGATATTTTTAGCGCAAATTTCAACACTTCTGACTTCAGAAATCACAGGAGATTGTCTGGAGGGTCCAGGTCTTCAACAGACTTGGAAAATGAGAATTGTTAAAAAGTCATATATTTTTATTCCTTAGTTTGCCGCATCTATTATGTGTGTGTGTCTGTGTGTGTATTTCTATCATTGGAGCCACCGCTTCTGCATCGATTAAAGAAACTTCATGGTGATGTTTCAAACTTGTGTAAGTATAATATTATCACCATATTTGTGACTGACTGACTGCAGTAGAGCCTGGGTGCAGAGCGCTGTAAATGACCGAGGCTAGCATAGATGCTAGGAGTAAATCTAGCAGGAGGCTACAGTAAAACCAATAAGGTGTAATGTACCTGTTTATCAACAGACAGCACAGGGATAGGATCTGGGTGGTCCAGTGTTGGTCTTTTACCTTTGATTAAATGTTTGGAGCAGATGTTAAGTCCATGTTTTTTTTTCTTGTCAAATTCAGTTTGTTCCATCACTCGAACCCAGCTGTTAGTCTGAATCAGAGCTTGGGGAAAGTGACAAACATCCATGTGGGGATGATGTCTGTATCCTGAGTCACAGTTATAAGAACTGTAGCACAATGTTTTGTGGTCGTCCCCATGGAGTTTGATGCTGTTTTCCTGAATAAACAGCAATAAAAGAATAACAGCTAACAGCACCGGTACATCGTAAGGTTAACAAGTTTGTATTTATCCTGCATACAGGCACACATTACATAAACTTGTTGATTCTCTTACTAGTTGAAGTAAAGGACTGCAATCAATCACAAAATAAAACTTATAAGACTAAAGTTCAGGTAATCTTTAACAAAATTTCCTTCTATTCCCTTTTTGTCCTCTTTGTTATATTCACTGAGATCCTTTCTTGTAAAAAGAAACAAGTTAAGGTGACTGAACTTTAATCTAACCATTATTTCTTCTATCTTGGTGGGAGAGCTGAAAACAAGACCTGGTTGAGCAGAGAAAAAATGCTAATAAAATAATAACAGAGACCACAAACTGAAAAGGACTTCACAAATCTTAACTCAGAGAACTTCAAACATTTTCCATATTTTCCTGAGGACTTTATCACTTTATCATCAGCTAAACTTCAACTTACTTTGCATTCAAAGCCACACATGAACCTATTGTTTCAGCTTGTTTCATTCATTTTTCCAGCTAATTGCCTATAAACATCCCACCGTCCATTTTTCCCCTGAATGACTTTCTGCAGCACAGTTCAATATCTACTGTCCCTGGAGAGGAACACAGTTCAGAAACAGAGTTAGCAATAAAATAATGAAGTAGAAACACACAATAAAAAGACTTAACAGGAAGGCAATAAAATAAAAAAAGTTTCATGCCACTCAACCAAACATAAACAATAAAACCATACGGGAGTTGTTAAGTGAAATATTGTTGTCAGGACTGAATAAACTGACAAACAGAAAACAATCAGCATTTATAGACCTCAAACTTTTGGCTCTGTTTGTATTTCCAGCTGCCAATTAACAAGGAATAATATTTTTATCCATATCTGTGTCAGCAAAATATCTCATCAACCAAAAGTTATTAAAGGTATCCCTGATTAGTTGTAACATTAGACTTTATTTAATAAACATTTATTTTAACTGTAAAATAAAGACTGTAAAAATACTGTAGGNCCTCTACCAACTCAAGGATGGCTTTTTGCTGCAGTTTCACAGTACAGATTTCCTCTGATAGGAAGTCAAGGGACTTTTTTATGTCGTCAACCTCCTCAGCTGATGGTAAGCCTACCTTTTTTGGACCCATCGTCTATTTTGTGCAGGAATCTCCTGGGCCCAGTGGTAGCAGCTTCTGGGCCTGGTGATAGCAGCTCCTATAGATTGAAAATAAAATAATAATTATGTTGAATTAATCCTGTTGAAAAGAAGTTGGGAAAGTTCTTTATTCGTTGAATTCAGTATTTTGCACATGAATTATTTTACCAAGCCATTAGTTTTTTTTATGTTTATTGCCAGTTATGTCAAAAGTTGTCCTCCACAGTTAGAAMTAAACATTTAGAAAAAACTGAAAAAGTCCTTCTAAAAGATTGTCAAATAATAAACAATTTGGGGCAATATGTCACAAATCAGAAAAAAAATTGAAAATAATTATAAATTTGAACAAAAATTTACCATTATCTCTCGTAAATAAAATATTATTTAAATTGTTTATTAAACTTTATACTTTAAGTTAGTTTTAGCAGTTTTATTGTAACCAAATGTTGTTGTAACAATACAAATAATACAGTACAAAAAATGTAAAAAATTAAATAACTCGTGTCCCCAAAATCAATGCATGCATCTGCCAGTAACAATAAGAACTTCACACTACAAATATCTGCAACAAACAGTCACATAAAGTGTCTATGCTTCGGCATTTTTTAACTGTTACCTGTGGTTGTGTGCAGCTGTGTGTCTACTGCATAAGTGCATTTTTCAAGCTCTGAAGTTTTGGCCTGAGGTTACCTACACCTGGACTGAGCATCACCCTCTGAATGAAGTCAAAGGTGTTCTTTAGGCATTTTGGATAGTCAAGATGAAGGGCATAGATCAGTCCAAAAATGAGACAAACAGCTTGATCGTGGCTTTCAATGTTATCCATGACAAGTGTACCTTCCAGAATGATACCAATGCTGGATGGTTCAAGGTGTAGAGTATTTGGACCTGGCTGCTGACTGACTTCAGGAACAACTGTCAATAACCCCACAGGAACCTGGGTGAAGTCTGCCATGGCATCTGAATCCTATGGTTATTAAGAAAAGCAAAAAAATGAAGATGAAAATCTCAATTTCCTAGTGCACAACCTTTAATAAACCAAACAATACATACAAAAGAGACGTTGCAGAACTCTCTTCCATCATCCCCGAGAAAAACTGGTAGACATCACAGCACAGCAGTCCTCATGGCAATAACATCAATGGTCTACAAGAAGGGGGAAAAAAATAAAAGTAAGCCAAAGTGTCTTCTGAAGAAATCGAATCACATTTTTGCACAATAAGTAATATAAAACGTATATGTTATATAATGCATTAACTGTTCCACACTTGGTTTATTGTGTTGAGGTATGGGGGGAAGCATGTAAGATAATTATACATCCTGTTTTTGTTTTGCAAAAAGAGCTGTAAGAGTTATCACTTGAAAAAACTACCATTATCCATCTAATATATTATTCTGTAAACTGAAATTATTGAAATTTTATGATTTGTTGATTACAATATTTTGTTAGTTATGTATAAAGCACACCAAAACACATTACCTATAAACATCCAGAAAAACCTTATAAAGAGAGACAGCTGTTATAATCTTAAGGGGACAGAGTTGTTCATGAAACCTAAATTTAGAACCTGTTTGAAAGAAGGGTGCAGCTCGAGGAGTCAGATTGTGAGGAATGATCTGGAAGGTGATGTTAAAAGTGCCACATCAATGTATATGTTTAAGAGAATGATAAAGATTAGATTGTTAAAAAAATATGAAATGGTTTAATATGTTGCCATTCAATTTGTTGTTCTAGAAAGATTAAATGTTTTGTTTTTGTTAACTGAAGATTATTATAGTTTGAATTTATACTTGAGAAAAAAAGGGCAGATTTGATAAGATTGTTTTCTTC
>NW_013952997.1:59529-65326 GCF_001266775.1 Austrofundulus limnaeus | reverse complement strand
CCTACAGTATTTTTACAGTCTTTATTTTACAGTTAAAATAAATGTTTATCAAATAAAGTCTAATGTTACAACTAACCGGGGATCCCTTTAAAACTCTCAGAAAGTGGATGTACATCTGCAACTGAGTCAGCCTAACTCGAGACTTTTCTAGTAGTTCCTCCTGAGAACTAAGTCCAGTCACTGACCAGATTTTCCTCTCCAGACCACTGAGGAGTGTTTCCCTCATAACCATCTCCTTGAAGAGGGGAACCTCTAACCCCTAATTTACACTACATGCGTTCCATCTCCGTTCTGCTGCGGTCCGACCTCCGCAGCAAATACACACCCATTATAATCAGAGTGTTTACACTGGCTGCGCACGGCGGCGGTGAGCGGACGGCGATCCGTCAAAATTAGAACAGATCCTATTTTTGCCAGAAGATGGAGCTGCGCTGGAGTCAATTTTTAAAGATTATGTCGCACCAACAGGAAAAGAAACGAGCACAACATTCGTACTTTCAAAATAAGACTCTATTCAGTGGAATAATTTGTCGGAATAAGGTCGAAATTGCAGCTATATTAATAAATATATGGATATATTTCTACATAAATGCTGTCAGAATATATTGTGTGTTTGGGAAGCAGATGGAAACATGTAGCATGAAGCATATGTGTACACACACGATCCACGTGGATTTTATTTTTGAAATCAGAAGTTTCAGAAAGCCGACAGCGAGACAGTTTCAACATAGATACCAAAAGCCTTTATATTAATGTTTTCAGCTGTGTTTGGAGTTCGTCTTTCATAGATTTAATTATTTTTTGCTGTGACTTCCACACATCACTGAATTTATCATGCAATCTGCTTCCTGCATGTCTGTCGGACCGGAGCAGAGCGAAGATAATGTAAACTGGACTTGAAACGGCGCAGCTGCGACCTGCTCAGGGCGCAGAGCGGAGACGGAACGTAAGTAATGTAAATCCAGGGTAACAATCCAGCTGCACTGCCCTGATATACATGTGATGCTGCAAAGACAAGTCAACCAAGACAGCCCCACAACATCCAGAGCCTGAACCTCCGGGCAGACCTCGCCCACCCTCAGAGCACTACTGCTGCAGCTCCGGTTAAAGACTTAACTCTAAAGTCTCATGCTTCTTTTCTCTCTATTTAAGATGTGTTTTTGAGACTGAGAAGGTTTTCAAAGTATTGCTTCCACCACTCAACATCTTACATTAGGAGGTGTTTGCAGTGGCATCAAATTTTAAAGCGCAGCACCAATTTATTTCCCCATCTTTTTACAAGATCAACAGCAGATCAAAAATTGTGTTTTAGTGCGAATCCCTCAGGATGAACAAGCAAAGCGCCTCATTCTCAACTTTTCATTTAGAAAAAAACTTTCAAGCTTCACACATGGAAGAGAAATCCACCCAGAGAGGAGGAATACACAACTCTCTCTCCACTCTGGCCTCCAGGGAGCAGAGCACTGTGCACGCTGCAGACGAGTTCTCTTATCAGTTAAAGGAGACGATTTCTCCATTTCCAGGATGAAAATAAGAGTGTATTCTTCTGCTGTCGCTATCATCCCTGCTCATTACCTAAATAGAAAACACAGAGCTAAACGGAACAAGTTCATACCTGTTCCCCTGGGCTTCACAGAACACAAAGATCTCCTCTGTGAACCAGAGAAATCGTTGAGAAAGCAGCAGGAGAAGCTCAAACTGAGCTGTTTAAGACAAAACAGACAGAACAGGAGCTAAAAGGAGCAAAACACTATCAAAAAGTAACAGAATACTAGCTAAGAAGAACAAGTAGGTAATTGTTAACTAGCTAACTAACAGAATAAAAGGCTGAGGCATGTGTGTGTGTGTGTGGGGGGGGGGGGTATTATACAAAATCAACTTTTTTAATCAACTTTTTAAATCTTTATATCATGTTATAATCCTTCCCTCGTCAAACTCATACCTGAGTGTTGTTTTGACTCATTCATCAGCAGCACAGCTCCCGCCCCACAGAGCACCCCTCTCATGAAGAATTGCTGTGAAGACGTGCTGAAGTGGGAGTGTCAGAAACGATAGGAGGTTCTTAAAGAGACAGAGGCCAATTTCAAGGTGTTTAGATAGACTGAGTCTCATTTCAGGGGCTGGGTCCTCCTGAGTCCCGAGTGCTGTCCCAATTCATACGCTCCTTCTCAATGTGAAGTGATGAGGATATCCCAGGATTCATTGCACCGTCAGCAAACTGAACAGAGAAATGATGAGGGCTGAGTTTCTTTAACCAAGTTAGGATTAAAATTCATCAAATAATTTGTTTTTGCTTTGCAACTTAGCTGATGAAATTCCTGCTGCAGTGAGATGTTAAACAAAATGCTGTTTTTATTTTTCATTTTATTTACTTATTTATGTGTAACCTTCATTGATTAAATAATTGATTAACCTGGTTGTCTAAGTGATGACATCACAGTTTCTTACTGAGCTCCTGTCAGAATGGTTGTGATATTGACCTGAAGTGTGATGTTATTCCTCCAGTAAAAAGACGTGCATATACAACCCAATGCATTTTAAGGCTAAAGGCACGTGATTAAAAAAAGTAACACCTGGTAACGAGGTGGTTTGTAGTGACACAAACGTTTCTTCTGAAGACGAGGCCTTCTCGTTTCATTTATGCAGCCTACCTGCCTCTGTGGGCTGCAAGTCCTGAAATGAGGCACAGCCATGATGCAAAGTTTAATTTATTTTTGATATGAACAGCTTTCTCATAACAACTGAAGGAAAGACAGTTACTTGATTGTGGTATAGAATTAAACTATATGCCAGGAAAATACATAATTCACCCTCTTCCCCTCATTTAAAAAAAGCAAGAGCCAGACAAAATCTAAGAGAAATAAACTGAAAAGTAGCAAAAAGAATACCAAAAGTAGCTATATTCAAGCTAAAGCAGACATAAACAGCAAACATGCTGAAGCAGATTTCAAACTAAATACCACATAGCAGTAACATAATGACCCCCGCACGCAGAAATGCACCAGAACTCAGAAGTCTTTATTCCAAATAAATGATGCATCCCAAAATTGTAGTGGTTTGGGTGTGGGTCTTTTTTTAGGCGGGGCATTAGGTGACCTGATGGATAGTCCCTCATCAGAGCTAAACAACAAAAGAAATCTGAAGCTCCCATGTTTAATCATTTTTGAGCTATAACCATTTTTGTTTGTACAGATACCCCTTTTTCAGATAAATTGGAGGTCCGAGCGGGGGTGGGGGTGGAGGGTGGGGGCACTGATTGGTGGGCCTGATGGATAGAGCTTCATCAGAGCTAAACAACCAAAAAAATTTAAGTTCCTATGTTGAACAGTTGCTGAATTATAAGCATTTTGGTACGTCCAGACACCCATTTTTCAGAAAATTGGGGGTTAAGGAGGTGGGGGTACTTAATGGGGGGGTGGGGGGCACTGATTGGTGGGCCTGGTGGATAGAGCTCCATCAGAGCTAAACAACAAAAGAAATCTGAAGCTTCTATGTTGAACAGCTTCTGAGTTATAAGCATTTTTGCATGTCCATACACCCCCACTTTGAAAGGAGCCCCCTCCTCAAATATGGAGTCTATCGTAAAACCGTTGACTGGCGCAGTGTAGGTCAGACTCATCTACAGCCCTGCCAAATATCATGTTGATTGGCACAGCCGTTTTTGTGGTACTGTTGACCAAATATCACTGGAAAAATAAATAAATAACAAAAACATACAAAAACAATCAAAAGGAAAAAAGTTAAATAGGTCCTCTAGACGGGTTCTTCTTTAATGAAACTTTTCATCTCTCCTCCAAGAGACTTCTTCAGTCTGAGAGTTTCAGGCAAAATTACGGCTTTTGAGTCCTGCCTCCAGGTGACTGATACTCACATCACATGGCTATCGTTCACAACTGATTAACGCCTATTGTTAACAGGGGGTGGAGTGATACTGCCAATGGCAGCGCTGTAGGAGGGGGACAACTGAAAACTGAGACCTCCACCTCTGTTTAATGATGGACGGTCTTTCTTCACAAAAATGGCTTCTTTTACTCCTCTCTCAAACCAACGTTCCTCTCTATCAAGAATGAGAACNATTTTCGCCGGTCGCTTAGCTGGAGGAGGGCAAGCGATTGTCGCCTCACCGCACAGGCTCCACAGGAAATGAATGGAGAGCGAGCGATGTCACCTCCCGTGTGTCGAGCTCTTAAGGCAGGGGTGCTTACCAATCAATGCCTCAGCAACAATTGAGGAGTGTTCATCTTGGGGATAAGCTGTGTATTTATACATCTCCTCTGCAAGCTTCTGCAAAATGTCATGTTTCATGTCTCGTGACACTGACATGCATACCCCATTTCTCATAAATAAGGTTTCCCTGTCTCAGTCTATATTCAATGTCCACAGAGAAGTTTAGCACCTCAAATGTAGAAGGCCATGGGTCACGTGAGGTCTCCTCCTCGTTGTGTGGCAGTATATCAGTGTCAGATGAACTTGTTGTAGATAGATCACATTCTGAAGATAAAGTGCTGAAAGATGACAATGTTATGGTTACATTTTCTAGTGAGACAATCTTCAGTGTTGGTCTTGTAGGCAATTCAGCGATATCTGAGACATTGCAAAAAGCATTGTTGAACTCTGGACCTTCATAGTGAAGTATGAAGTCGTACTGAAGACTGAAATGCTTTTTCAGCTCACTTATGAGTTCTTCCAAGTTATTGGGCCTTTTCTGGAAAGTGATCTTGCGGATGTCATTTTCCCCAACCAATACTCTCACTGGCCATGCTTGGTCCATGATTCTGAAAGAATCAATTATGACATTAGCACAAAATATAACGTTTCAAGGTAACAAACAGCTGTCCTTTCACTCTGTAGGCAGAGAGGGGAGCAATGTCATTGAGGTCTTCTAACTGAGTTACAACCAGGCTTGAGCTACTTTTGCAGACTTCGTAAGATCTGAGGTGTTCATGATACCATGCAAACATCTGTGTGCAAATAAACCTAACATTGGTATTCACAACCAAAGCCTGATGAATCTGCCTGAACTCTGGAAGGCCTGCACATGAACCAACAGACAGCAACATGTCACTTGCATACTTAACACCATCTATGACAACAGATGTTGCTGCGAGGACTGTGTTTTGTGATGAATATCTTGCCAACAAATATTGCTGCACACTGTCTGGGAGAGAAGAAGCCATGATGCTTTTTGCTTTATCCAGTAAAACTACTGGTTTAAAAAATGTAGCAGAATCTAAGTGGTAGGCCATCATCTTCTGATGTCTATCGGCTAAAGTCAAAGGAACATTTCTGAAGTTGTGGGCTTCGCGAATGATTCTCTTGAAGATTTTGTGCTTCCCCTCAAACCTCATTGTCCACACATGGATGAGTGGTCCATATACTTGAATAAGATGGGGATAACGCTCCAAGTAATGGTGTTTTGGACGAAGCCTATATTGAGGGAATGCCTTTTGAAGCAAAGACCTATGCTCAGACACCTTGAAATCCAAATACTGGAGTGACTCCTCAGTAAACCTCAGAGACATGACCAACTCAACCACATCTTTCAGGTACAGTAGAACTTCCCATGTTTCATGTCCCTCTAGGATATAACGGCCAATCATCAGGGGAATCAGTCTGATCAGACTCCAGTTTTCATGACCATTCCCTCTAATTGTCCCTCTTGCTTGAAATGTTTTTGGTATTACCTGCGGCTGGTTGGTCTTGTCTGAATGTTTGTAGGGAGAATCACTGTTGGTATGGTGTTTTTGGGCTGATGTGCAGTGCCATTTGACCTCCAAACATGATGTGTATTCTGGCA
>NW_013952997.1:52854-58323 GCF_001266775.1 Austrofundulus limnaeus | reverse complement strand
GTTAAAGGGCCAATATTATGTGTTTGTCAGGCATATATTTAAATTCTATACCATAATAAAGTGACTATGTCACTTGCAGTTGTTATTAAAATGTTGTTTTTATGTTTAAATAGAAAATAAACTTGACTTCTCATCATATCTGTTTCTAAACGCCTTGAAATTGTCCTCTGTCTCTTTAATGAACCTCCTTCAACTTCTGCCCCGCCCATTTCAGAACGGGCCAAGTGMGTGTGTGWGCTCTGTGATGAGGAAACTCAGCTTGTAGACACAGTCCAGAGGAGGAGCTGATCCCAAAAGGAGGTTCRAGTCCCAAATGGTGGTTTTTGCTCTCCTGCRTGCTGCCTCAGGACACTGCAGGATTTCTCAAACATMCATGAATGAGTCAAAGTAAGACTCTGGGCATGTTTTTGATGAGAGGATAACATTATAACATGATATAAAACTAAAAAACGTTTATTTTACATGATACTGGCCCTTTTAAAAAATGAGAGTGAGCTGAAAGTTTTGACATTCGAATGTTTAAAACAGTACAAAGTATGCAGAAGTATTTTTATGTTATGTAAAAAAAGATAAAYAATAAAGAGAAACAGGATCATGATAGTAACAGCACAGCTCCAACCAGCTGTAAGCTGAATAAGAAACATGATCAAAATGAAAGGAAAAGGTCTCAGGTAGACTCAGGACTYAAAGAAGTTTAAGGAGCTGATGGGGTCTCAGTGCTCTGCAGAGAAAGGCCAGTGAAGTGAAGGGTGGTCCAGCAGTTAAGCTACAGTTCACTCTCTTTTTATCTAAAGTGAATTGTATTTATTTTTGGCTTTGCAGCAGAAAGATACCTGGGTGAGCCTGGCAGGAGGRGATCCTTCCTGCCCTTTTTCTTCCCCCTCAGTGTGGAGCAGCTCGTTGACGGGGAGCAGCTGGCAGCCGGTGACCCGCAGGCAGCCYAGTGCTGGAGGTGCTGCAGTTTGTCCTTGGAAGCAGGAGGAGGGTGAGACCACCTGAATACCAGGATATTTCTTATTATTGCATCAAAAAAACAAGAAAAACCTGTAAGGTTCTGAGTTATAGTCATGGTGGTCAAACCTTGGAAATATGCTGGTGTAGATTCTCAGTCGACCAAAAATCTAGAGAAAATACAACAGCGGGACTTTAACTCTCTTGAAGATGTTTCAGTTCACATCTGGGTGATAGTTTTACTGAACTGTTAGTCAGGAGCCTTTCAATAGTGTCAGGATRATAATTATCATAAAATAACAGGATGCTGAGTCACGTTTAACATTTGCTCTGATTGTTTGTGGACCTGCTGTGGTCACTGTTTGCTATAATATGAACTGTCTGAGCAGCACAAAGTCACACTATTTTTTTATTCTAAACAGGTTTTTTTAAGTAACCAGTTGGACAAGAGAGAGCATGTGCATACATCATCTAAACAAAATAATTAACTTACCACCACTCTTCTGTTTGAAAAGGTGTGAGATGGAATGAACTTAAAGGGGCAATATCATGTAAAATCAACTTTTTTGAGTTTTTTATCATGTTATAATGTTATCTTCTCATCAAAAACATGTCCAGAGTCTTACTTTGACTCATTCATGCATGTTTGAGAAATCCTGCAGTGTCCTGGGGCAGCAGGCAGGAGAGCAAAAACCARTGGTTGGGACTAGAACCTCTTTTGAGATCAGCTCCTCTTCTGGGCTGTGTCTACAAGCTGAGCTTCCTCATCAAAGAACACACCCACTCAACCCCCAGCCCGCCCTGTGACTCCTGCAGGCTATCAGCAGCAACAACTAGCAAACACCCGGTGAAAACTGTTCATTACGCCTCACCACGTTATGGTATAGAATTTTAATATATGCCTGGGAAACACGATATTGCCCCTTTTAATGTTGGATTAAAATCTTCAGTCTTTATCTGACAGAGAGTTAGGTAGTTAAGCTTAATCAGAGTCGGGCACTGAACAGAGTTGTAATGTAACTAAGTACAAATACTTTGTTACTGTACTTAAGTAGAAATTTTGGTTATCTGTACTTTACTTAATTATTTTTCAGCCTACTTTTTACTTTTACTCGTTACATTTTTACACAATTATCTGTACTTTCTACTCACTACATTTTTTTAAAAAAAGGTAAGAAGTAGAAAGTTGTTACCCCTTTTTTATTCCAAGTTGTTATTACTTAAAAAAAATACTATCCTGATATATTATGTCTCCAGGATAGAGTGAATTCATTGTGGTTGGATGAGAAGTGTAAATACCATTCTGACACCCTATTAGTTTGTATACAACCGTACTTTTACTTTTAATACTTAAGTAGATTTTGTGTCAGAAATTTACTTTTGATACTTAAGTACAAAAATATCAGATACTTTAAGACTTTTACTCAAGCAATATTTTTAGAGAAGACTTTAACATTTACCAAAGTATTTTTATGATAAAATACTTGTACTTTTACTCAAGTATCACTTTGAAGTACTTTATACAACACTGGCACTGAATCATTGAAATATATCTCAAATGGCCCTGAAATGAGTTAATYTAGACATATCCTGTTCAGTTTTCTCTATTTTCTATGATGGTTTCTGATCTGTTATATAAAATTACTGGCAAARGAACTGCCATATAGGGTCATGACTTACAACTACAGTTTGATGGACTTCATTTTCCTCAGACTCTYGCTCAGACTCTGGCTCCAAAATGTAAGGCTGGATAGTCAGGTCCCTTGTTGACATCTTTTAATTCCGACCGTCCATCCATTTTCTTCTGCTTGTCCGGGATAGGGTCGTGGGGGCAGCAGCCTAAGCAAAGAGCCCCAGACTTCCCTCTCCCCAGCTACTTGGGCCAGCTCATCTGGGGGAATCCCAAGGCGTTCCCAGGCCAGCCGAGAAACAGTTATTCCAGCGTGTCCTGGGTCTTCCTCTGGGCCTCCTCCCAGAGGGACGTGCCCAGAACACCTCAACAGGGAGATGTCCAGGAGGCATCCTAACCAGATGAACCACCTCAACTGGCTCCTCTCGATGTGGAGGAGCAGCGGCTCTACTCTGAGTCCCTCCCGGATGACTGAGCTTCTCAGCCTATCTCTAAGGGAGAGCCCAGACANCCATGACAACCCCACCACACTGCCAGCGACCAAGTGCACCACCCCAGCCGCCCACCCCCCGGAACCCAGCAGCCACACATTGGTGTTTAAAACAGGGTTGAACAGATCCTACAGAAAGGATTAATTCATTTGTATGTTCTCATTAGGAAACTGTGTGACACTTTATATAGTAAAAAATCACTAAAAACGCTCTTTGTTGTTTTGCTTTTTAATAATAAATTCCAGTAATCAAGAGAGCAAACGTATTAAAAATAATGGGACTTTTTTTTTCAAAGCAAGTTATCATCGTAGCACAAAGGTTTAATAATTGTAAAGTTATTAATTTAGGCAACTGGAACAAACTTTTTAATCACTTTGAGTTTCATTGAAGCACATTTGTGTCTAAATTGAATTTGGTATAAAACCTCTTCTCTTCTGTCCMTCTGTCCTTCCGTTTTCTGCTGCTTATCCGGAGTTGGGTCGCGGGGGCAGCAGCCTAAGCAGAGAGACCCAGACTTCCCTCTCCCCAGCCACTTGGGCCAGCTCATCCGTGGGAATCCCAAGGTGTTCCCAGGCCAGCTGAGAAACACAGTCCGTCCAGTGTGTCCTGGGTCTTCCTCTGGGTCTCCTCCCAGTGGGACGTGCCCGGAACACATCACCAGGGAGGCATCCAGGAGGCATCCTAACCAGATGCCCYAGCCACCTCAACTGGCTCCTCTCGATGTGGAGGAGCAGCAGCTCTACTCTGAATCACTCCTGGATGAATGACCTTCTCACCCTATCTCTAAGGGAGAGCCCAGACACCCTGCGGAGGAAACTCATTTCACCTGCTTGTATTAGAGATCTTATTCTTGCGGTCACTACCCAAAGTTTGTGACCATAGATGAGGGTAGGAACGTGGACCAACTAATAAATTGAGAGCTTCACCTTCTGGCTCAGCTCTCGCTTCAGCACAACAGACTGGTGCAGCGCCCGCATCACTGCAGACGCAGCACCAATCCACCTGTCGATCTCCCGCTCCATTCTTCCCTCATTCATGAACAAGACCCCGAGATACAGTACTTAAACTCCCCCACTTGGGGCAGGATCTTCTCCCCGACCCGAAGGCGGCACGCTACCGTTTTCCAGCTCAAGACCATGGTCACGGATTTGGAGGCACTGATCCTCACCCCGGCCGCTTCACACTCGGCTGCGAACCGCTCTAGTGAGAGCTGGAGATCACAATCTGATGAAGCCAATAGGACCACATCATCCGCAATACGCAGAGATGTGATCCTAAGGTCACCAAAAATGATCCCATCAACACCTCGGCTGCGCCTAGAAATTCTGTCCATAAAAGTTATGAACAGAATCGGTGACAAAGGCCAACCTTGGTGGAGTCCAACTCTCACCGGAAACAAGTCAGACTTACTACCGGCAATGCGGAGCAAGCTTTGGCACTGGTCGTACAGGGACCTAACTGCCCTTATCAATGGGCCTGGTACCCCATACTCCCCAAGTACCCCCACAGGGATCCCTGAGGGACACAGTTGTACGCCTTCTCCAAGTCCACAAAACACATGGTTGGGAGAACTCCCATGCACCCTCCAGGACCCTGCTAAGGGTGTAGAGCTGGTCCGATGTTCCACGACCAGGACGAAAACCACACTGCTTATCCTGAATCTGAGATTCGACTATCTGACGGACCCTCCTCTCCAGAACCCCTGAATAGACCTTACCAGGGAGGCTCAGAAGTGTGAGTTGCGTGGACATCTGGGGCAGTTCCCCTGGATTGGCAGACCGGGGTGGTGGTCCCCCTATTTAAAAGGGGGGACCGCAGAAGGGGGCTCAGAAGTGTGATCCCCTATAGTTGGAACACATTCTGTGGTCCCCCTTTTTAAATAGGGGGACCACCACCCTGGTCTGCCAATCCAGAGGAACTGCCCCCGATGTCCGCGCGATATTGTAGAGTCGCGTCAGCTAACACAACCCCACAACATCCAGAGCCTAAGGAACTCCAGGCGAATCTCATCCACCCCCAGCACCCTGCCACGGAGGAGCTTTTTAAACACCTCAGTGACCTCAGCACCAGAGATTGGAGAGTCCGACCCAGGGTCCTCAGGCTCTGCTTCCTCATGGGAAGATGTGTCAGTAGGATTGAGGAGGTCTTCGAAGTATTCCACCTACCGACCCACAACGTCCTGAATTGAGGTCAGAAGCGCACCATCCCAATCATAAATAGTGTTGGTGGCGAACTGCTTTCCCCCCCGAGACACTGGTTGGTGGAACCGAATCATCTCAAAGCCGTACAGAATTTTTTTTCCATGGCCTCTCCGAACTCCTCCCACCTCCGAGTTTTTGCCTCAGCGACCACCCGAGCAGCAATCTGCTTGGACTGCCGATACCTATCGGCTTCTTC
>NW_013952997.1:49082-50733 GCF_001266775.1 Austrofundulus limnaeus | reverse complement strand
CCCCCCCCCAGGACCCCCCAGCGGCCTAGCTCCCGAGAACCCGTCCAGATGCCCAAAACCCCGATACCCACCCACATCAGCTCCACTGCTCCACAAGGCCCGGTCCAAGGACCCCCACCCCCACTATGTGATCAAGCTGATCAAAGGAGCCCAGAGATGTTGATGTGATGGTGTGGCAGAGGCTGTCTCAAGACTAATGTGATCTAATAAGAGATTTCAATACTGGTTAATACTGATAGCATTTTTATTTTTCCAATTCAAGAGTATGGTTTTCTTTGAAAATCATGTGAGATTTGTTTAATAAGGAGGAATTCKGACCAAAGCATTGTGATTCCACTTTATAAAGAGCCCAGCTGGAGGATTTAAAAGCATCACGTCTGCTTTAAACTCTTTTTGGATTTGCTTTCCTCTGGCAGCCATTTTGACTCGAGTTGACTTCAAAAGATAAAAAATGCTGTCAGCAAACATCCCATGATTGTTTCCTGATAATTTCACTAGCAAGGACCACACCACAAATATATTATTTTAAAGTTTTTATCGTAGGGAGGGMTTGAAGGGATGTAGGGGTGATAGGGTAAGGGGATGGAGGAGCTTTAGGTCATCTGGGGAGAATGCTGGAGGGTTTGAGAGAAGAAGAGTCAGTGTGGTCTTTGGGAAAATAAATTCCTTGTGTAATTTTCCCGAGYTGGAACCTGCAGCGGAAGGAAGTAAAGCATGGTTATGAGATCAAGGGAAGCAATAGGAGGATGGGAATGATGAGATGAAGGGATTGAAGGAGATGGGATGATGGGATGAAGAGAAGGAGGGTAAGGGAGGGTGGGTTTGATAAAAACATAGACTGAGAGGAATGGATGAGCAGAGATTAAATATGCTGGTAGGGTAAMTYGGAGMTGTGGTCCTGCTCCTGAACCGAAMTTAACATATTAACTTCATTTAGTTAAAGTCTTCATGGCTCAGGAGATGTTTTACTAATAAAGMTACAGAAAAACCAGACCATTCTGGCKTTTTGGCCTTGGGGAGATAAAAGTCGACTTGGACAGGTTGTGTTGTGTCAAATCCTCCCAGCAGGGAAGAAAGTCAACTGTTGTGCTTTTACTAATTAGGCAGGAGGTTTTCTTCCATCTGCAGGCATCAGAGGAGTGAAGAGCTTTGAGTGTGTGTACATGACATCTACGCCCTCTGCAGAAAACAAGATCAATGTTTGGATGAATATGAAGGGTGTTGTCCTGGGAAAAATGCTCTTGTAGCAGATGTTGTGATTTATTAGACGGCTCTGACACTCCAAATATCTTTACTGGAAGAGAGGAAGATGGAGCGAGACGAAGAAAAGGAGACAAAGTTTGCTTGCGGCAATATCACACACCTTTCTTGTCTTTAACCCTGAGCCTTACAGGGAGTAGATGCTTTGTCAATATAGGTTTGGATAGACGCGTTCATCCTTTCTGCTCCGTGCATGAGAAATAAATCCCTCCACATCAGAAGAAATGAAACAGAGCTGCATCAGAGCATAAAGGCAGACAGCAGAGACCACGTACACACTTTGTTCTGGAGCACATTCTGCAGTCAGGGATGATATTACCGGGGTAAATTCACTGTCGCACTCTGGGATTCATTAAAGCGCACTTCCAGCGCTGCCATTATGTGTGCACCC
>NW_013952997.1:45847-48056 GCF_001266775.1 Austrofundulus limnaeus | reverse complement strand
CAAATGAATCTCCTAAAAAATTATTTTAAATATAAATAAACAGGCTTTTTAATGGTAAAATATTTATATTGTTGCTTTGTTACAACCAGGAGATAATCAAACAAAAATTTATTTTATCAATTTTTGTGTTTAGTTCTGCAGTAAAAAATCAATAAAACTGTTTCAAAATAAAATAGTCCCAGTTTATATTTACAGTTTTTAATTTGATACATAATTAATGTTCAGATTTGCATGGTTTCCTTTATGTTTTAGTTAGTCWGTATGTCTCATGCTTGTTGACTCTGGTGACAGATGATACAACACTGACACCTAATGGTAAAATTATATACTTACAAAGAYACTCATTTTAAAAATGTTATTAATAAAATCACATTATTATTATCTGAGTAATGCAAAAAAGAAATGTTTTCATTTCCATAAAGTGTGTGTTTCTCTTGGAATTATGATGTTTTTTAAAAAGGAAAGTATTTAGACCAAAATGCAGCCAATGATACTTATTTTATCTTTATATTATTTAAATCAATTGTTATTAACACAAGCACTATATATTCTTAATAGTTTTCTGATAAGGATTAAAAGATGTTATTTGTGGGTTTTTTTTCTTGTGTATAAAAAAGAAAATTGTGTGTACTGTTGTTGAAATATTTATTCAACAAGAACAGAAATGCATGATAGGAAATATAAAGTCACTTTGTAGAATGTTCGTCTGAGCTTGTTTATTACAATAAACACTGAGTCTGTGCTGACTTTAATTTATACTGTTTCAGTATACAGACACTGTCTGAAACAGACAATGAGCTTATTTCAGTCCCTGTACTGGGTTAAAATAAAATAATGATGAATTATAGCAGATCTTGTCCTGGACAAAATAAACAAAAACACTAGAGTAAACAGTAAAGCTGACATCAAAACCTACTGACCTGAATAACAACACACAAAGTAATTTTTTCATTACTAACACAAAAAAAAAAGTATTATATTTTTGTTGTTGTCTGAAATAATAACATTAAAGGCTCATCATTCCCTGAGAGAATGGGTTATTGCCCACCACCTTCACTCAGATCTGATGGAGATCTAGCTTCAACTGAAAACAGGATTATATGTAAACTCTGCACAATCTGTAGTTTGTGTTTTGCAGATATTTAGCTCAGTGTCTGTAAAATTCACTCAAATGTGGCCTTTTTTGTTTGTTTAAGGTCAATTACCTGTGGCAGGCAAACTGAATACTAGACAAATTATGCCAACTTCTGAAMATTTTAAAGACATCTACATTGAAGATGGAATTGAAAAAAATCCACAGRAATCTTCTTTTCGGCGTGTACATAATGTAATAAATAASTTTTATTAGCAATTTAGACATAAAGAATGTTTCATTGGCATAAGTTGTCTGGTGTGACYGGGCCTTTATAAATATGGGAAGTGTCAGGCTCAYAGGTCAGAGGTCAAGGGGTTTATWGTGACTAAGTACATTTACTTATTACAGGACTTAAGTCATTTTTTTGAGGATTTTGTCATTTTACSTAGTTTTTTATCGTTTCTTTTACTTTTATTATTTAAAACCTAAAAATGATATTTTTACTTCTTTACTTTAAAATTTAACACCTACCTCGTTCCAATATTAATATATACAAACTCTTCATGAAAAGAGACGTTTATGCACTCAAATGCACAAAACTGAATGGTAGTAAGTCAGACTCATTTCCAGTGAGAGTTGGACTCCACCAAGGTTGCCCTTATCGATTCTGTTCATAACTTTTATGGACAGAATTTCTAGATGCAGCCAAGGTGTTGAGGGGATCCTTTTTGGTGACCTTAGGATCACATCTCTGCTTTTTGTGGATGATGTGGTCCTATTGTCTTCATCAGATCCTGATCTCCAGCTCTCACTGGAGCAGTTCACAGCCGAGTGTGAAGCAGCTTTGAGGATCAGTGCCTCCAAATCCAAGACTATGGTCTTGATCAAGAAAAGGGTAGAGTGCCGCCTCCGGGTTGGGGAGGAGGTCCTGCCCCAAGTGGAGGAGTTTAAGTATCTCGGGGTCTTGTTCATGAATGAGGGAAGCTCTCAAATTACCAGTCGGTCTACGTTCCTACCCTCATCTATTGTCATGAGATTTGAGTAGTGACCGAAAGAATGAGATCATGGATACAAATAGCTGAAATTAGTTTCCTCTGCAGGGTGTCTGGGCTCTCCCTTAGAGATAGGCTGAGA
>NW_013952997.1:42581-45236 GCF_001266775.1 Austrofundulus limnaeus | reverse complement strand
AATTGAAAGACTAAACAAGAGCAGTAATTTTGTTTTATTGCTAAATGTAAGAAATCATATCAATCATTTTAAAAATAAAATGTTACAAAATCACATTTTAACAAATAAAAACTTATTTACACTTACATACACTTTCTATGATGTTCATGCATTGACACTCCAACATTTAACCTCATACATTGTTTTCTCTAACATAATTAGCAACAAACATCAGATAAACAGAAAAAACACAGTCACATCCATCAAATTTAATAATGATGGAGGTTTGTTTTTACAGATAAACTTCTGACCGCTACCCACAATGCTGTGCACACAGAAAACTATGAAATGGGTCAGCTCCAGAAGTTAATCAGATGCACATCTAATAATTMTTTCCTGAAAGTTTTAAAACCATGGGTTGCCTTCAACAAAGATGTGTTCTGCTTAGTATGTGTGTCAGGGTTGCTGAGTAGCTACTACACATTTTAACTCAATATTTGTCAAATTAAATGAGATATCACTACTTTTATGTTTTCTGAGGTTATTTGGTCGTGGCAGCCCTGTTAAATTAGTTTTGCTTTAAAAGTTATACAGTTGTAGATGTACATTGAATAAATATAAATACTCTCTGAAGACTTTAATTAAAATCTGTGCAGTGGTTAATGAGATGTTTTGCTAACAGAACGAATGAAAACACTCAAATGTGGAAAAAATATCCCCGTTTTGCCTTTGTCAGTAAGTGATAATTATCAATAATTAATTTGTGAGACCTAGTTTGATACCACTGAGACATTGACTGTGGAACACCAATTTTTAATGTACAGTATGCTACATTTGTCTGAGCTGCAGCAGTTTGAACTCCAWACCACAGCCTCATAGACATATGCTGCACCTTTAGGCATAATTCAGTGTTGGTATGTGATTACTTTTGTCTGGGTAAAGGAACAGCTAATCAAACAATAAACTCCACCCTGTTTCTCTTGATTGACAGGCAAAATAATTTGGCTGAAAAGTGTAATTATGAACAAGCCATTGGGAAAAACATTATGAAATAAAAGAAGAATTTGTAAAGAATTAAATTAAAATGCCTCAAAAATAATCTCTATTATTGGGGTAAATTTTCACATTGAACTAATGTTTTATATGAACAAGCACACTTAAAGGACAATGAATTTTTTTATAATAATTAGCTTAGATGAGCTTATGCATTCAGTTGTTTCACAATAGGCTATTTCACAGTTAGAAAATATCACAAATGTGCATGTGCGAAGTGGGCCAACCTCAAGCGTTCATTGGGAATAAGCTGAGGTTTCTGTGGAAACTCCATTGTAAGTGCACAACTTCAACAGGAAAATTTGCATTGTTATATACAGTAGACCCCATTCATTTGCTCTTAACTGATGTGTGTTTGACTCTCCTTTAGGATCGTAGATGAGAGTTTTCTTGAATATCTAAGCTCAGTGGTAGACACCAGTCCATTAAAGCACAAATACGCTAATTGCGGACCTAAATATTTTGTTTGCGCTCTAGCGGTCTTACTAATTTTTTAAATTCGTACGCAGATCTGTGTTTTCTAAATTTAAAATGCGTCACCACTAATAACTAATTATCTACCAGTCATCATTATCTTGAACAGCAGAAGGTATGACTGTCAATGAGTCACAACACACGTGATCTATCCAACAGAACCACTCCCAGATAAACACACTGATTGTGAAGGTATACATCCTGCTGACTGTTGCTTTGGGTCACGGTTCTCATTTCCCACAATGCTTTGTGTCTGCTTACGTATTAGGAAGGCAATGTTTAGTACTCCTTTTCCCAGCAAAAGCAGTAAACGTTTGTAATCCATACTAAAAAAATTTATGTATTCATTTGTTTTACTTTACAATCAGAGCTCCTTTTTAAAAAAAATAAAGTTCAAACGATGGACGTCAATACTTGATGTAATTGGTTGAAGCAATCCGCCAACGGGGTTAGACAGACATCTAGTGGTCAACTGGAGCAACTACATGGAAAACTTTTGTTTCTCGTCACAAATCAAATCCGTCATGTACCCAGAATGCACCGCTTCAGTTTTCCAATAAACAGTTTTATAATTGCTTTATTGATGCTTCTTTAAAGGGGACCTATTATGCAAAATTAACTTTTTAAAGGTTTTTTTAACTCAACTTTGGGTATGTACTTCTTTAAAAAACAGTCCTAGAACAAAAAAATGCACCCAGGGGCATATTTACTGTAAGTAAATGCATTTTTAATGTATATTAACGACAAGTTTTATACTTACGTTATTTTGTGATGTCACAAGCCGTATGACAACCCACCAGAACCTGCGTTCAGCCCCTTACCTAGCAACCCTTGGGTGAGGCTCCACCTCCTCAGTATAAAAGCCCATCACGGTTGTTATGCAATGCGCAGCTTAGCTCATAGCAAGCTTCCAATAGGGCAATGGGTAGAGTGTTGGACCAAGAGAGTGGGAGACTAGGCTTCAAGACCAGCATGCACACAATTTATTTATTTAGTTTCATTCGTTATGTGCACATTTTTTCATGTACCTCTAATGTTTAACTTATTAAAACCTTGTTAAAGCTTATTTGTTCGAGTTTCTGAGGTATTTTGACCGCTGCTGCTCCCTGCTCTGGTAACAGCATGCAGAGTGAGCGCAGAGCAGAGGAG
>NW_013952997.1:40052-41335 GCF_001266775.1 Austrofundulus limnaeus | reverse complement strand
CGCTGTAGGAGGGGGACAACTGAAAATGGAGGCCTCCACATGTGATGTGAATATCGGTCACCTGGAGGCAGGACTCAAAAGCCTGAATTTTGCCTGAAACTCTCAGACTGAAGAAGTCTCTTGGAAGAGAGACGAAACGTTTCATTAAAGAAGAACCCGTCCAGAGGACCTATACAATTTTTTTCCTTTTGATTTTTTTACCTGGATTACTGAGATGCATCAGGACATTTTCATAAGCGCTTTAGAAATTGCAGAGCTAATTTTTGGGTTAGTGCTGCCCACCACTGTGTAAGCTATATATGTGTTTTTAAGGTCATTGAATTTGCACATTTACAATGGTGTTTTCATAGCAACCCCAGAGTTTACCCAGTTGACCTCAATGACCTGTGACCAGAAGAGCTAGGCTTCGCCATGAGCATTTGTGATCATTTCTAACAACAAAATGCTCTATTACATTGTGTGTCACATTATATATTTATCTGTTATTTATTCATTTAGATACTTATTTCATAATGTTTTGTTTATTTATTTGATTATGAACATTCCTGTGTTCCATATTTGACAGGCTGACCTTTTCAAAGGCACTTTTTAAAAAAAACTACATCTCCCATGGTGCCTCTCGCGCTGCGTGATGACGCAGCAGAGCATCAACAACTCACATGTGGCCTAGAAGGCGCCTGCCGTGTGCTAGCAAAATCTGTTAAATGTGGGGCAGTTTACCGGCCGAAACACCTGAATAGATTCATATTCCGCTGCTATTCTTGAGCCAACATGCCGCCGAAGAAGCCTCCCCCTGCCACGGGAAATAAAAAGACTCAAGAGAAAAAAAAGGAAAAGATTATTGAGGTAAAAAGTGCACGAGTTAGCATGTTTGCGTTTTAGTGTTAGCTCTAAGCTAACGTTAACCGAACTACGTAAAGTCTTTTAGACGTGAGGACAGTATTGTGGATTAAATTATCTTTTTAATCTATAATTGTGATTATTTCAGTTTTTGTTAAATAAAAAGCTTAGGCAGCTGTCATGAAGCTCAAAGTGTTAAATCAATCATGTAACACAGGAGCTGCTAAAGCCGGGCCTGGCTTTGAACCACGACTGTAGTACTCATGTTTTAGATTATAGTTTTATAGATTATTCTGTGGTTTTAATCGTTGTGGCTTTTTATATAAATGCTTAAATTGATTGTTTAATAAAGCTTATTTTGGTGAAGGTAGCAGACAGAAAAATGAAGTATTAAACTGTTCATTTAATTAATTATAGCAGCTCCTATGGGACATATATATATA
>NW_013952997.1:32216-39977 GCF_001266775.1 Austrofundulus limnaeus | reverse complement strand
TATATATATATATTAGACCCCAGCTGTTGTTGGTTAATAAACACTGTTTTCACGTCAGATGAACAAGGACACAGTAACAATATTCATTAAGCTATTTTTGTCCAATGTAAATACGCTAACCTTACTCTTTTGTAACAACAAAGGCATAAAAATTTTTTAGTTCTCCTTTTTTTTTTTTTGTGTAATTAATTCAGAATATCTTTTCAGGACCCCACCTTTAATGTTTCAGGACCCCACTTCGGGTCCCGACCCCAACTTTGGGAACCACTGGTTTAATTAATTCATTTATAAATTAAGTTTTACTTTCATAATCAGGCTTTATAAACGTATTGCTAAACCTCACTGTGTCAGATTGTGCTGGTGGTTGTTGACTTTTATATTTTTTATATTTAAAATCCAACAAATCCAGGAAATAAACTATAAATTACTGTGAACATTATTCTGCAATGTTTTCTTTAATCTATATTTTTATAAACCAAACATTTATATTATGTAGATGTTACAAAACAAGTAATAGAAACAGGCTGTGTAAACTGAAAATAAAACTAGAGTAAAAAAATCATTTTATGTCAGTGGAACAGGTTTGTCCTCATCCACACAAAGGATGTGGGTCCTTGGAACTGATGTGGTCTTTTGTTCAGGTTAATTGTGTTTTAGAAATGTTAAACTAAAGGATTCTTCTCTGGACACACCTGCTCATGAAATAATTTAAGTCATTTGTCCAGTCTCTTTAAAAGTAGGGTGGGCACAAACTCCTGAACCCTTCATCCATTTTTAATGTGGGTACCCTCAAGTGAACATGTCTGTTAATTAGGGTTGAGCATAATCGTATCGTGTGCAATTAATCGACAGAAAAACATTAATCAATTATTTTTTGGCTCTTGATGATTAATACGATGAATGCCAGCAGGCAGACTGACTGGATATTTCCCCGATCACTCCTCTCGCTGCTCCCCTCTGCTTCTAATATGACGAACATTTAAAAAAAAAGTTCTGTAATTTATTTAACGACACAATTTAAAAATTGATGTACAGCCTGAAGTCTGTAATTTTGACAACTTGGAACAGAATTATATGAAGAGCAAATCTTTCCCACTAAACTGGTCATGTGACCAGGACATAAGGGTGTCCAGGGACTCCAGGGGATTAATAGTTGAATTAATCGTTATTGGCTAAATACAACAATTAATCAGGATTAATTTTTTTTTGCCAACATTGCCCAACCCTACTGTTAACAGACTATATGCCACGGACATCCGGCCCAGCACTTGATGCCACTCCGATCACTTCAGGTTCACAGTCAACACAGTGTTAGCGAAAGATTTTTTCACCCAACGACTCTTAATGATCTCCACAGTACAGAATTATCATATTACATGTACCAACATTAACACAGGAGACGTACAGGTCCAGACAAGTGGAAAAAAATCACTTCAAAGTTGGTTAAAGCCATAAAAACAAAGGAAAGACGTTTGTGTTTATGGTTCCAGAATTTAGCCTTTTTCACAATTCCTTGGCTGCTTGTTCTGTGAGTTTTTCACGTAGAGCTGTGACACTTATATTGTTGGAAAGAGCAGAGTCTGGGCTTTAAATTGATGGGCTTTTATGGATTACTTTTGCATAAAACTCAAGACAAAGTCACATAAAAACATTTCATATAACACAAACGCACACATACACCTACCTTTGTACCGGCTGCTGTTAGCTTCCTGCTAGCTGTGAGGAGGTCTTTCCTCTCTCGTCTTGGCAGTAAAAGGGGATAAATGTACATTTCTCTTTTGTAACCTCCATCTTCTCATTTCTGATGCTGACTCTTGAATATCCTCAGGTTAGAAATGCTGATTACAAACACAAGCGTGAGCTTTTAAAGAAAAGTTTTCCTTGTAATGCTATGATCCTCTGCTGTCACCTCCTCATCAAGAGGAAAAAGGATAAAAACTAACGACTCTATCGTACCTGCTGGTTAGTGAACACAACGACACACAACAGAACTCATGTTTTATACCAGTAGATCACAGATGCTTTAACTTTTGTGACTTTTTCACAGACTAGTACTAGCAGCTAACGCTAAAAACATAGGCAGGAAGTGGAAGAGAGGAGCGTGGCAAAAATTTTACCGTAAATACGTCATTAATGACCGTGGCGTATAGGCTGTTAACTATAACTTTAATATTTTTCAGTAAACAGGTAAAAAACTTTGTGTCAGTGTGTAAATAGATATAAAGCTAACTGTAGGTCAGAACCTGGATGTAAAAATGTCGTCTTGTCTTCTTTCTTAAGAGGATCTGATCAAGTGTTAATTATTAAACAAATGTTTGTTTGTTTGTTTTCGTTCTCAGGACAAGACTTTTGGTTTGAAGAACAAAAAAGGGGCCAAGCAGCAGAAGTACATTAAGAATGTTACTCAACAAGTCAAGTATGGACAACAAAATGCCCGGCAGGTTAGTGGGCGGTATTTGTCTTTACTGTTTGTGTCAAAGCTCATCTGTGCTGAAAACGGTTCAGCTGAACAGGATTGAAGAGGCGCTGTCATCAGACGTCTCAGCTCAGGAATAAGAATTCTTCTGGTTGCTTTGAGACTGGGTCAGAGACATAAAACTCAAACTTGAAAAAATTCAAACAACAAGTGGAGAAAAATGTGCTTAGTTTTCTGCGACACGAGGCGCACAGCCCAGCCGAGTTCTGCTCGCCTCTTTAGGTTCAAAGCTCAGGTCATTTCTGAAAACTCTGTGTGCCACGGCCCGCTTCACCTGTGGTTTATGAACCAGTGCAGGGAGACACGGGTTGGTCTGATGGGACGATTTGCAGAGATGTTTTGTGAAAGAGCCTGATTGAATCGTTTCCTGTTTGTGTGCTCAGATCGCTCAGGCCGAGGCAGACAAGACCACTAAAAAGTCTGATAAGAAGAAAGAGCTGGACGAGCTCAACGAGCTGTTTAAGCCTGTAGTGGCTGCTCAGAAAGTCAACAAAGGTAACACACTGTGGTTGTAGTTCATCGTGGGAAGATGAACGACGAGCTCTGACTTTAACCAGCAGTCAGCAACACGTTATTGAGCTGCCCTCTCCTGTCCTCCATGCAGGTGTTGATCCAAAGTCGGTGCTGTGTGCGTTCTTCAAGCAGGGCCAGTGTACCAAAGGAGACAAGTGTAAGTTCAGCCACGACTTGTCCATGGAGAGAAAGTGTGAGAAGAAGAGTGTGTACGTGGACGAGAGAGACGAAGAACTGGAGAAAGGTTTGTGGAGCTGCAGTAAATCCAGGACACTGTTGATGACAGGGCTCTAGACTAACTTTTTGCACTGGTTGCACTGGTGCACCTAATATTCTTTCTTAGTTGCACCAGCACAAAAGTTAGGTGCACTCAAATTTTCAACCACGTCGCCTAACATCAGAGTTTTACAGGTTATTTTTTTATCACTGTTCATTAAGGTAACATTAACTCAAAAATAATTAGTTAACAATCTGGTAAACATAAAGCTCTTTATTTGAACCAGAATTGTAGACATTTAACTTACTGAAAAGTATTTAAGGTGATTCTATAAAATTCTAAGTGCAAATGTTTAAGAGCTGAACGTCTTATAAACATCTTAAACATTTCATGGTTAAATTTCTTTAGACACATGTCCCTCAGATGGACAACTCCTGTAGTTTGACCCTATGATCTTTGGCCTTGGATAAACCAGAAGGATGAACAGAGAATAATGATTAATATCAGAAATATTACTGATATTTATTAAAAGATTGTGCAGATTTTTTTTAAAATGACACGTAAAAGTCTGCCATGTCATCAGCATTAGTTGAATCTTATTATCTTACATTATATCACTTAAATATCTAATATGTCTAGTTTTATCCTCCTGAGACCCAGAAGAACCTATTTCAGATACTTGGAATGTAACTGTGGTGAAACTGATTAAGTGTAACAGCGGCCTGCCATACAGGTGAGCTTCCTCATGATCTGCTGCTCACAGAGTAGACACAGACTGTTAACTAACAAGATGGACTTAAGAGCGAGCAACCGTCCATATCTTCATTTCATCTCAAGCTAACAAGAAAGAAATGTTTTTCAGACTCTGATCTGGGTTAAAAAACAAAACAAAACTACAGTTGTTTCGCTATGCGTGCGCGCAGTTAGGAGAGGTGAGACTGTCGGTGGGCGACCGTTGATACTGCTGGATCATTTTTTCATGGAACATGGAAACGTTTAGTTTCAGCGGGCGACCGCTCCCCCTTTGAACGATTGGTCGCACCAGTGCAACCAGACATTTTTTAGACACACTATTAGGAAATCTGGTCGCATTTGTGACCAAATTGGTCGCACTCTAGAGCCCTGTAGTTCATTGTAATTATTGGTGATTTAGCAAAGCTTGAATGTTTGGTTCTGTGCAGACACCATGGAGAACTGGGATGAGAAGAAACTGGAGGAAGTGGTCAACAAAAAACACGGAGAAGCAGAGAAGAAAAAAGCCAAAACTCAGATCGTAAGTGTGACTGCGGGAAGTACGAGAAGATTAAACCAGGGACATAAAGATAAGAACTCATGTGGAGCAGGGTCAGGACATTAAAGATGAGCTCACTGCCACTTTATTAGGTCCATGTGTTTGTTAACACACAGGGTTAATCAGTTAATCACGTAGACATGATGAACCTCCAGAGCACAAAGATTTTGTAACTTGAACTGTGACGTGTTTGTTGGTCAGACCGGCCGGTGTGAAGATGTCAGAAACTCTTCTTGTACTGAGAGTTTTACACACTTATCACTGGAGTTTAAAGAACGACCCAGAGGACAAACAGGACTGTTAATGTCAGAGGTCAAAGGTCAGACAGGTAGTAGAGGACAGTCTCTGAATTAGATCAGCTTTATTGTGTAATTGTGTTGTTTGTCTGCAGGTGTGTAAGTACTTCTTGGAAGCCATAGAAAACAACAAATACGGCTGGTTCTGGGTGTGTCCAGCAGGGGGCGACACCTGTATGTACCGACACGCCCTGCCGCCGGGCTTCGTGCTGAAAAAGGACAAAAAGAAGGAAGAGAAAGAGGAGGAGATCTCACTGGAGGAGCTGATAGAGAACGAGGTGAGAGGAGGCGGAGCCATGAATGAACGGAAACGAGGTCATTTGTTTCTGCCTAATGGAAGAAAAGTTTGTTCAAAGAAATGAAAGAAAATCGAATTATTTACTCTAAATAATGTAGTTTAGTTGTTTTCAAAGCATTTAGCTTCTGGCTACAAAATAACAGCTGCAGAAAACTGATTTATCTGTAAACGTTACTGATAAACATGACATAAGATTATAAACAAACCTAATAATTATACTACTTCTATTCATTTGGTTTTTTTTCTATAAATTATGGTATAAAATAATAAATATAATAATAAATACTCCATTAGCAATTTATTTGCATTTAAATTGATCATTATCTGGGTATGTAAACAAACTTACAGTAAATATCAAGTTTCTGTTGATGTTGGTTTTCTTCAGATATCGACTCATTTCTGGTAAAAAAAAAAAACTTTATTTTTACTCCACTTTTACAAAGTGCTGTTTTCAAATAATAAATGTGACCCATCATATCGAAATGAGATGAAGTCAAATTTGGTCAAAATGATATAATTACATTTTCAGATTCCTGCTTTAAAACCTACATTTTGATACCTGGATCATCCTGATATAATAAAGTTATCCAGAGATGTGACTTCATTTGTCTTGTTGGTTACATTAATACATTACTGTTTGGTCTGAATCCTGATTTTATGTACATTTATTGAGTTATTTTTATGTCAATATAAAAACGAAACCTCAAATAGTATTTGTATATTAAGATTTTCCAGTTGAAAGGAAACAAAAACATTGTGAACTCACAGGGAAAAATTCAAAATTTTAAGGTGTTTTTCCTCAAAATCAGTGTTTTTGTTGCTGCTGCTCAAAAAAGGGCTTCAAAAAATTTTTAGGATTATATTTCAGTTTATTCAAATGATACATTGATAATTCACTATATTTTGACAAAATGCAAATTTTGCCGACGTTTAAATCAAAACCCTGTATCTGTCTGTTTCTACACTGTTGGACTCATCCTGGTTCCGATGTGACGGCTCACAAATGTCTTCACTTACAGCCGTAGACGTGGGTTAAAGAAAAGTCAGATTAGTTTTTAATGAGTGACGTTGTGCCTGGAGCTGGTTTTAACCTGGAGTCTCTGTCCTCAGCGGGCTGCTCTGGGTCCAAACGTCACTCGGATCACTCTGGAGACCTTCCTGGCTTGGAAGAAGAGGAAAAGGCAGGAGAAGGTTGGAACTTGTTGAAACATTGTTTGAAGGAAAGGAAACCTTCCCGTCACGGTTCTGGACACAAACCAGGTCTCTGTTGGTTTCAGGTGGACAAAGCGAGGGAGGAGATGGAGAAAAAGAAAGCAGACTTTAAAGCTGGGAAGTCTCTGGTGGTGAGTGTGAGGGGAAACTAGTGAGAGACACACGTCTGCAGCATGTGTGGGTTTAATGTTGTGTTCTTTAAGGTGAGCGGCCGTGAGGTGTTCGAGTTCCGCCCTGAGCTGGTTGATGATGACGACGACGAAGCTGACGATACTCGTTACGCTGATGAAGACATGGAAGACGATGAAGAAGAGGTAGAAATAAAAAAAACATTGTTTTGGTTGTAGAAAGCAGGCAGAACAGATGGAAACTGCTTCAGTTTCTGACTCTGTAGTTTAAATGTTAAATCTAGTGTCACATGGTTTCACCGACTCTACACTTTGATCCTGTTGGTCAGAGGATGTCAGACAGTGTCCAGATTACATGTGATGATTACAAACACTCATGGTTCACATTTTAACTGGTATCTGCAGGTTTTAACAAGTCAAATTTAAGACCTTTTCAATACCACCTTGTATGAAATTTAAGACTGAAAAAACTATAAATATCAGCTCTCATTGGGGAATCATGCTGTATTATAGCCAAGAATCACACGTGTGTCACTCAGTGAAACACTGAAGTAGGGCTGCGCGGTATATGCAGTAGACGGTAGAAACGGTATGAAGTTGGCCTACGGTAGAAATTTACGCTCTACCATCACATCATTACGTCATCGGACCTGTGTCAACAGGGCTGTGAGTGCAGAGACAACTGAGCAGGAAAGGTTTGAAACAATGCAGACATTCTAGCGTTTTAAAACACGTAGAGAGGATAAATCTTTAAAATTTCCTCCTCCCGCTGTAGGAAAGTTACGTCGTGTCACATGATATAATCTCTTCCTCTCCTCTCGCTGTACGTTGTGCAGAGCGAAGCTTGACAACTGTAGTTTTTCCACACCCAATTGTCAGAGAAAAAACTTGTTTTTTAAAGTATTGTTACTCACAGAGATGATTTAAAAAAGACATGGACATTCGTTCAGCCATAAATCCATCTTGCTAATGTAAAGTCGGCTTCTGCTCTGATGATGAAGATGATGAAGATGAGCAGCAGCTGATAGCAGGCGGAAGCTCATTGTTTGACAGGCAGATATTAAAGCAAAAATGTTGGGTTTGATTAAGATTACAGTTCTCTGCAAAAAAGAAAAAGCTCTAAAACAGTGGTTGTTAACCTTTTTTGAGGTACCGAACCCACCAGTTTCGTATGCGCATTCACTGAACCCTTTTTAATGATAAATAAAATATATTTTTTTCAAATTCAAGACATAGGTATATGTTTTTGTTTTTTTTTTATTGGTGTATAAAATGAGCCGTGCATTAACATCACCTTGCTCAAAGAACAAAACCAGCACAGTTCATGAAC
>NW_013952997.1:28027-30496 GCF_001266775.1 Austrofundulus limnaeus | reverse complement strand
AAACAGGAAGGATCATAATTCTTGAAGTCATTTAGTACTATTTTTTTTTCATATTTGATATTGTATGAATTATATTTATCACAGTACAGTTACCTCTTAGTTTAGTTTTAAACATATTAAAGGTTTGTACTTCCAAACAGACAAAACACCTTATTATTGCTAAAACATTTTGTAGGATTAACTTGTGTAGATATGTATGATAAACTACAACCAGGTGAAACTGATGTGACTTACACGTTATTCATAAATTCAATACTTTTAAAGACCCTTAATTTAAGAAAAATAAATATAATACTTTTTTCAAGGACCCACAGACTCCCTGTAGACTGATCATCATGATGGCTGAGTTTTTAAGATTTTTAGTTCTACGTCTGCTCCACTGATAGCTGCGTCAGGACAGAACACCTGAACGCACCATGGAGAGGATGAGCAGGGTCTGCCAGGATCAGTCTGACAGACGTGTTGAATGTGACAGGTAATCAATCAGGAACCTGGAGGGGAACCCAAAACAACTGTCAGACACCAGAAAGTTTTGTTTTTCCTCCTTTAAAATGAGTCCACAAACTATCAGCATCACTTCTTCCTCCTCTGCCAGGACCAACCCTGTATCTGAGTTTTTATCTCATGTGGGCTCTCTGTCTGTCAAACTCATCAAACAATTATAAATATGTCCGCGTGGACCAGGAATACTGGGCTCATCGACAAACTAGAGATAACAATCCTTGAAGGAATGCATGTCGCCCACTGATGGGGTTTGAAACTATGGTTTGTGTAAGTTTGTCTTTCTGCAGCAGCTGATAATTTACTGTAGTTTACCTTAGTGTCAGATATTATGGGCTGTATTTACTCTGCAGTACTCAGTTTACATCAGCAGGTGGCAGAAGTTCACAGCTAGAAGGGTCAACCTGCAGTTCAACAATAAAACCTGCAGTTCAACAATAAAACATTTCTTCTGCTTTGGTCAAATCGACAACAGAGTGTTAGGGCCACTTTATTCTCATAAAGAAAAAAAAAAACCTCTAAATTACGAGAATAGTCATATCACATTAAAGTTGTATAAAAATAGTCATATGAGAATAAATTCATAACATTACGAGATTAAAGTTATGAGAATAGTCATAATATTACAAGATTAAAGTCATAATATGAGAATAGTCATAATAGTCAAAGTATTATGAGATTAAAGTCATAATAGTCATAATATTACGAGATTAAAGTTATAATATGAGAATAGTAATATTATGAGATTAAAGTCATATTATAATAGTCATATTATAATAAAGTCGTAATATTACAAGATTAAAGTCATAATATGAGGATAGTCATTACAATAGTCAAAGTATTATGAGATTAAAGTCATAATAGTCATAATACGAGATTAAAGTTATGAAAATAAAGTCATATGAGAATAGTCATAATAAAGTCATATTATGAGATTAAAGTCATATGATAATGTCATATGACAATAAAGTCATAATATGATAATGTCATAACATTACGAGATTAAAGTTATAATATAGCGAGATTAAAGTTATAATATTACGATAAAGTCATAATATTACAAGATTAGTTATATTATGAGAATAAAGTCATAATATTACGAGAAAAAAATCATAATATTCTAGCCTTTACATGAAAAAGTATGCAGTTATCACTGCATTAAAAGGAGGAATGTTGAGAAGTTGTTCTTTATTGTTATAAATAAATAGTTAATCTTTTAGCACATTAGCATCAAATGATCAGTAGCAGGACTTGGAAATTGTGCAAACGACTATAAACTGAAGCTGTATTGTAATTAATGGATGCATTGACAGATTTAGTCGTCACATAGTTAATTTGGATGAAATCAAGTTAATCTAACAGTGACCCAAGTCACTGCAGATTACTTTATAAACACAGACACATGGCTGTACAGCAGGTGTGAGGAAAAATAGAGAGGAAATGAGGAACAGAAAATGGACACGTCATGTAAGATTGACTCTTTTTCTTGTAAAATTATGACTTTAATCTAATAAAATTATGACTTTAATCTAGTAATAATGATAAAAAAACATTCTCGTTGTGTGGCCCTAACACTCCATTGTACAAATCAGTTGTAGCTTCCTATATGAATGTATATTTTTTATAAAATGTACTTCATACATTTAAATGGTGAAGTTGTGACAGATCCACAGATGTTACGTCCAGTGATGAAGACTACAAACCCTAACCCTGCTCCAGTGAATATATGGCACTAGTGTGACTAGGGCTGCAACAACAAATCGATAAAATCGATTATTAAAAGCGTTGGTAACGATAACATAAATCCACCGTTTGTTTCTTTCTCCTCTCGGGCAAAAGTATAAAAACCCTCCAGTTTTTTTCTGACTGGCTCAAAGTTATTTGTTGAGCAAAAAAATGGTTCAGGTCGAAGGAATAATAAAAAAAAAAAAGACGTGAGCAGCAGGTCTGCAAGGAGAAGATGGGGGG
>NW_013952997.1:25273-27238 GCF_001266775.1 Austrofundulus limnaeus | reverse complement strand
CTTGCATCCTTAATTTATACAGGAATGAAATTAGTTTTTATCTACTCATATTCATGTAATTAAGGGTTTTAATGATTTGTCCGATTAATCAAAAAAAAAATCAACAGATTAATCTGTTATTAAAATAATCGTTAGCTGCAGCCCTAAGTGTGACTTCTTTATATGAATCTGACGGTTGATTATTTTCATTCCAGGATGAAGTCTCAGATGTTCAGGACATAGACTTGTCCCGTTTTGTTCCTCAAGAGGTGGACCATTCAGGCATCACTGTGGCGTCTACAGACCGCTTCAGCTCCAGAGGTCAGCCTGCCTCTGAAGCAAAGAACGGTAAGAACTGACCAGTGGTTGTTTGTTTACATCCTGCTCATGTAAATAAGCACAGCCGGGGTTTGTCTCGTCTTTCTTCTAGAACAACTGAACGGCGCTTGTGGCGGCGCTGAGGCCAACGGCCTTCCAGGAGCAGAGGGAGGAGGCGGGGGAGGGGAGGAGGAGGAGGATGAGGAGGAGGACGTACCAGTGGATGAAAACTTGTTTACGGGAGAAGATCTGGACGAGCTGGACGAGGAGCTGAACACGCTGGGCCTGGAGGACTGAGGCTGGACGCACTCAGAGACAGACAGATGGATGCATGGAGCTGAATGTGGAGGAATGATTTTAACTTTCAGAGACTGATGATGTCATGACATCACTGCCTGTCTCTGCCCCCCGTGTCACAGCCACGTCATTGTGACATCACCTTCTCTGGCCTGACCTCATGTTGTCATTGAAACAACAGCAGGTGCACTTTTCTGGGTGGCTTCCATTGAAACTTAAGTGTTCATCTTCCAGATAGTTTCTCATCAGTTCAACATCACATGAGCTCAGTCCGACACACCTTTACAAACAGGAAACACAGATCCTCTAATGCCAAAATAAAAGATGCACTTTGATCTTTCTAGTTTTTCCAACAGATCCAATAATCAGATTCTACCTTCTTACAAAGTTTCTTTTAGATTTGAAGGGAAAATCCAGACTTTCTTCTTGAACGTGGCCGCCTGAATGAGACCAGATCTGTGCTGATTTCCAGCCTTGTGTTGTAAATAATGCTCTCATGGGTTTCCTCCTTAATAAAATAAATGTTCATTTAGTGTCTGTTCTGATGTTTTACGACCCTGGATGAAGTTTGACTCACTAAAACTTGTGTTATTACCAAAACAAATCCTTTCAGGTAAAAATCAGTAAACCTGTTTCCTTAATTTAGGGAGCTGAGCCGATACTTTGATAGGATCTGTGGAAAACCTCCACACAGGTCTGAAAATCACTGTCCACTTCTGTTCTGCTCTGAGCACTACCACTTAAACCAGATTATATTGTTTTATGGGTATTGTTCAATAAAACAAGACTGGAACATTGAAGGTGTTAACTAGGGATACACAACATATCAGCATTAACATCTGTGTCGTCCGATGTGTAAAACTGGGCCGATATTGATTTCCCACTTTTTATCTTTAGTTTCTGTTTTGGGAGCTGGTTGGTTGAGCAGCATCTGTTTGATCAGGATGATGTTGATGCTGCAGTCAGAAATAACTGAAGTAGATCCATGTCACAGGTCTAGTTGTTTATTTACAGTATCAAAATAAGACCCAAGTGTGTTTGTGTATTTGTATAATATGTGTTTGTGCAACATCTGTAAATATCAGTTATCAGCCATAACAGCAATAATTACATCGGATATCGATATCAGCTGAAATTTTCACATCGATGAATCCCTACTTATAACACCTGACTGTCAGTTAAAAAATCAGAATAGGTCAGATTTTTTTTTATAAAGATCTGATCTGCAGGGTTCCCACGGGTCCTTGAAATCCTTCAAAGTTTGTGAATTTGAAAAAAATTATAAATTACACTTGTCCTTGAATGTTTTTGGGGATAGAAGTTCTCTATTCACAAGACTGATTTTCATCATCTGTGTGTATGTGTATATAT
>NW_013952997.1:16166-24709 GCF_001266775.1 Austrofundulus limnaeus | reverse complement strand
ATATATATATATATATATAAATTTAAAAAACTTAAATTTGTTGCAGTGGGTGGATAACTCAGGATTACAATAAACTGATGTGGCTTTCAACAAATAACGTGAACCATAGTCATAGTTTTATCCAATCAGAGCAGAGTAAGGCGGGTCGTTCTTTCTGAGCTCTGGTGAAGCACCACAGCTCCCAGTCCTCACCGAGCGTCTGGATGTTCACATCCCCTCCTCCCAAACTGAGCTGCTGAACCTCCCAGGACATAATTACATGTCCATGTTTGTAGATATAAATGTAGGGTAAACATTTAATCCACTTTCTTTCATTGATTCTGACTCAACAACTATGTTCAGTTTTTCATTGAATTTATATTAAACCTGTTTATTGGTAACATTCTGTGGTAGAAATAGGTAATTGCGTGATTCTTGAATTTGAAGAAATTGGTACTGAAAAGTCCTTGAAAGTTCCTTGAATTTGATGTTGACCAAGGTGTGGGAACCCTGGATCTGCCAGACACCCCTAATAACCCTTAGTTTATCTGCAAAATTCACTTTTTTAGCTGTTAAATACATTTTGTGGACTTGGAGCCTCTAGAATGCAGAAAAGTTTAATTAAGTCTCTCTTGATGCTGCAAAAATATCTTTATATTCTGTTAGGTTTAGATGTTTCAGCCCGTTCAGTTTGCTCTAGTTTCTGTCATGTTGTTCAAATTATCTGCAAAGGAACTGACCAATAAGGTCTGGACTTACAAAATACAATTTCCTCATCTTAACTCTCCTCTCATCTGAGTCAGACTCTGGCTCCAACATGTAAGGCTGGATGAACTATTTCAATTCAATTGTAAATAAAACGTTTCTATAAGCTAGAAAACATAACCCCCTCTGTCAAACTGGAGTGGACCGGTCTGGAAGCAGGATGGGGGGCGGAGCTTGAAGCGTCTTAAAGGAACAGTATCAAAACCAGCTGCTTTGAGGCATTCAGCAGAAAAGTGGTGAAAGAGGAGCTGGTAAAGTTAGAATAAGAAGGAATTCAGAGCAAAGCTTTGTAGTTTCACTTTATAAAGACCCAACTGAAGGATTTAAATGTGAAAAAGGATTTAAAAGCATCGTATGTCTACATCAAGACTTGAGCCACTCTTGAAGCAGTCTCTGTTCTTATTGTGAATGTGTTCAAAGACTTTTATTGTGAAGGATTTAAAGCAGGAGCTTTAACAAATGCAGATTGAAGTTGAGCTCTTGGCTCATGTAGTAAAAGAAGAGTCGACATCTGGACAGCGTTGGGTATTTTTTTATTATTTGAAAGAACAAACACTTTATAAACTGAATCAATATTCTGATTACAGGTCAGAGAAAAAAAACTGAGACCAGATCTAAACTAACTTTAAACAGTTTAAAACTTAAATGTCAGCACCTCGCCAACAGCTGTGAATAAAGAAAACTCTGCAACAAAGGTTCAGTTCTACAAGTTCACATGTTTTCTATGGTCCTAAAAGCTAAACTTCTACACATAAAACAAAGAAATGCATGACTGACCCGCAGCACACTGTACATGTTGCTCTTCAGACTGATTATGAGTCAGACAGGTGTCAAAGGTCGGGTCAGAGGTCGAGAGCTGTGTAGATGTCTGTTGGTCTGTCAGGTCAGGTGTCATTGTGTCATGGCATCAGTCACCTGGGGAACAAGAAGCTGCAGGGTTACCGACAGGAAACAACCAAACCTGCTCACATCTTCTCACTGACTGGCTTTTTACAATAGGAACAGGAAAACAGTCCACCCTCTATCAGTTCTGGGACAAGACAGGGGGTCTCCAGCTCCCCTCCTCACTCTCTGAGGGGGGGACAAGAAGCCAGACCTGTTCAGTATTTTACTAACTGTCCAGACGTGACCTTTAACCTGCAACTGAGGCCTACAGCGTGAGCTGAAGCTGTGAGGTTTTTATCACTTCTCTGAGATCTGCACAGTCTGACCTCAGGGTGAATTTGGGACGCCCACTCCTGAGATAAAAATAATAATAATCCTTTTCAATGTAGAAAGATGGATTTGTACGACGGCGTAACAAGGCCACTTTGCCGATGAAAAAAGGAGCAAATCTCCAAGAAAAACTCAAATTCTGAGAATAATTTCAGAAATTAACAAGAAAAAAAACTGGAAATTCTCTTATTTTGAAAAGTCGCAAATTCGTGAGAAAAAAACTCAGAAATTTCCTAAATTAAAGGCAGAAATTTACAAGTAAAAAACTTGTAAATTTATGAGAAAAAAACTCTTGAGTTTTCAGGAATGGCTAACCTGTTTGCACTACCAAGAGCTTCTATAATCCGCTCTAGTTTAAAAACTAAAAAAAAAAAAGCAAATTTCTGCCTTTAATTATGGAAATTTCTGAGTTTTTTTCTCGCAAATTTGCGACTTTTCAAAATAAGAGAATTTCCCGTTTTTTTTTTCAAATTTCTGAAATTAATCTCAGAATTTCTGAGTTTTTTTCTCAGAGATTTGCTCCTCCCTTTTTCGTTTTTCATCTGCAACGTGGCCCTAATACGTCGTCGTAGAATTGACCTTTAACCCCAAATTTACGGAGGAGAAATTGTCGAGTTTGTTCAAAAGGTTTAAAAATGGAGACGGTATATTTCTGACTACTGCTTTTAAAAATATCAAATGTAAAATGTGATCATGTTGAAATGAAGCATTTAACCTTCCTCAAGTTTACTGCAGCTGCTTGTCTGAGCTCACTGCTGATGGCTTCCCTCCTGTGTGTGTGTCACACACACAAACACACACACACACGTAGCTGATCTGTAGCAGCAGGGCTGCACAGCTTTGTGTTTCCCTTTAAGGAATAAAGACACGCTGGAATCTGTCCTGTGTTTTGTACAGTTAGATTTAAATAATTATAGAAACTGTCTGAAATCCAGACTGATTTCCTGACACCTAAAACCCAGAACTGATGAAGTGTGGACGTGCTTCTTCCCATCGTTTCAACAGCATTTCTTTATTTGTAGAGCATCTTAGAAGATAAACAACTCATAATGTTTAATAAAATAGTTTTTTCTTCTTTCTGTTTTTCCATTTCATTTATGACTTGTTTTATTTTATAAACTGCAGATTTTCTTTTGATTTTATGAATGAATGAATTTTAACTCTCAGCTCAGCAGGGAGACTGCAGTTCACATGGATTAAAGGTCTTTCAGTGAAGGATTATTGACATGATGTCAACACAAACAAGTTCTTTGTGAGTCTCTACAGCGAGCACTGAGTCTGCACTCTAACAGTCGTGTCTTTAAAGTGACGTCATTAAAACTCTACGTTCTCCATCATTCAGCTAACGGTTCATTTGTTCTCAGTCAGCTCATCTAATCGGATCATTTCTGACAGCAACACGTGCAGAAATGACTCCTCCTGAAAGAATGGCTGCTCTTCTTTTTTAGGTTTTTGTACAAAATACCAGAAAGTAAACAAATGCAACAGTAAAATACTTTGTGTCAGTTCAGGTGATTTTACTTCCTCCTGTGACCTCCAACACTTACCGTTCATGTCCTAGTAGGTACGAGGACGTTTGTGGGATTCCTCTCTGGGAGGGTCAGCCAGCATCACCTTCATCTTCACTCCGTTAATGACCTGACCGTTGAGCACTGCCATGGCCTCGTCAGCACTCTGACACACAGCAGGAGACAACAAGTCACCATGTTTAGACCGTTCCTTTCTCTACGCTCACACACACACTGACCACATGATAACAGGATCAACAACTTTTAAATGAAGGTGCGGACTGCAGCATAAAACACAGGCAACATTTCTGCCTGTCTGTTAGTAAAATGTCTCATCAGATCACAATGAAACATGAATAACTCCTGGCTGTACCTCTACAGATAATTAACTTTCATCTTATTCCAAACAGTCAGTGATTTAAAACAGCACACCTCTAACTCAGTTTATTTTACAAATATTGAGATAAAATTTGAGGCTTTAGCAGCTCAGTTATTCACATGAGATCACACAATAAATTTATTTATTTCACTCTGTCGTTGCTCAAAATCAAATCAGTTTTACACCCTGCCATGAAAGACTGAATGCCTTTACATTAATTTGCATCTTAAAGCAGTAAAATGTTTTGAAACATACCTTTTTGTCAGCGTACTTCATGTATCCAACCTTTCTTCCTGGAACCAGATGAACCTCGATGAGAGTCCCGAAGCGACTGCAGAGACAGGAGAAGCATCTGTCAGATGAAACCTGCTCCAGCTCGGTTTACAACCTCTGAGATGGATATTCTCTGGATATTCATCATAACCATGCTAGCAACTAGCAGGGATCAGCTGGCATTAGCATTGGAGAGGCTAACGACTAGCATGGATATGGTGGCATTAGCATTGGAGAGGCTAGCGACTAGCATGGATAAGCTGGCATTAGTGTCAGAGAGGCTGGCGACTGGCATGGATATGGTGGTGTTAGCATTGGAGAGGCTAGCGACTGGCATGGATAAGCTAGTCTTAGCATCAGAGAAGCTAGCGACTAGCATGGATATGGTGGTGTTAGCATTGGAGAGGCTAGCGACTAGCATGGATATGGTGGTGTTAGCACTGGAGAGGCTAGCGACTAGCATGGATATGGTGGTGTTAGCATTGGAGAGGCTAGCGACTAGCATGGATATGGTTGTGTTAGCATTGGAGAGGCTAGCGACTAGCATGGATATGGTTATGTTAGCTTTGGAGAGGCTAGCGACTAGCATGGATATGGTGGTGTTAGCATTGGAGAGGCTAGCGACTAGCATGGATATGGTTGTGTTAGCTTTGGAGAGGCTAGCGACTAGCATGGATATGGTGGTGTTAGCATTGGAGAGGCTAGCGACTAGCATGCCTAGGCTGCTCATCTACAGTATAAAACACTAACTTTTTGGAATAAAGAAAACTTTCTCAACAAAAATGGTTGACATGTAAAACTTATAAGTTCCATGCACTGACAAGTGTTCCTCAGACTGAATTTACTGTTCAACATGACATCAAGCATAAATATTAAACATAAAACATATTACTGAGAAGAAGACAGCTTTAGTTACCACCTGAGTTAGCAGCTGTGTTTGTCTATTTGTCGACAACTGTGTTTTTTTTTCCTTTAGTCGAATTATGCGAAAAGCCAGAACTATCAAGTTGGGGCTTTTTACAGTTTTTGACAGTGTATTAAATTATCTCTCTATACTGAATTAAAAATTATAACGTCATATACAGATGTTTCTCATAATTTAGCAAAGAAAAATAAACACCGCCATCGAACAATAGACAAGGGCGAATACAGCTGCTAATTCCATTTCTGCTGAGAAAGTTTTCTTTATTTGTTTGTGTCTAAAAAAGTAGGAGACCAGCTTATCCATGCTAGTCACTAGCCTCTTTGACGCTAACACTAGCTTATCCATGCTAGTCACAAGCCTCTCTGATGCTAACACTAGCTTATCCATGCCAGTCACTAGCATCTCTGATGCTAACACTTATCCATGCCAATCACTAGCATCTCTGATGCTAACACTAGCTTATCCATGCTAGTCACTAGCATCTCTGATGCTAACACTTATCCATGCTAGTCACTAGCCTCTCTGATGCTAACACTTGCTTATCCATGCCAATCACTAGCATCTCTGACGCTAACACTAGCTTATCCATGCTAGTCACTAGCATCTCTGATGCTAATACTAGCTTATCCATGCTAGTCACTTGACTCTCCAATGCTAACGCTAGCTTATCCATGCTAGTCACTAACCTCTCTGATGCTAACGCTAGCTTATCCATGCTAGTCACTAGCCTCACTGATGCTAACGCCAGCTTATCCATGCTAGTGACTAGCCTCTTCAATGCAACCACAAAGGAATATTCTCCTTCTCATTTGCGGGTGCCGGCCTATCAATAATCAGATCAATAGCTGGCTTAGGTATGGATAAAGCCTCCTGCTACAAGCGTGTAGCAACCGCTGGTTGCACATTAGTCTTAATTTTGACCCTCATACTGTGCCATACCAAACAACCTGAGTCAGAACTGAGGCGTGGACCTGCTGCTTCTTTTCTTATTACGAGGCTGTTCTGTGAGGAATGTGTTTCTGTGTGTTAACATGATGCTGTTCAGAACGCCTCATTTACCAGAAAATGTCCTCCAGCACGTCGTGGGGCAGAGGGGAGGGGTGGAACACCACAAACAGACGCTCTCTGGAGATGCTGTCCGACGGAGCGAGCTTCTTCAGAGACGGAAGGTTTACGTCCGTCTGGATCCGAGACGGTACCGAGTAGTTCTAGGAGAGACGGGTTGAAGAAGATAATGTTGAGTTTTGAACCCTGTAAAGTGCCAAGGTTAGCTGTACAGGCTAGTTCTGACATGCAGGCCCTGGCAGGTTGACACATCAAAGAGAAACAAGAAATGACACGACTCAGAGCAGCAGGAGGCTGCAGATGTTCCAGCAGAAGATCAAGTCAAACACAACTTATAAAAACTTTTTAAGAAGTCGTGGAAGGAGACAGCAAATAAAACTGTAATAATCAACGCACACTGGACATTTGACCATAATTAAAACAACAAATGTGATATGAATAACCCGTAAAGCTGTAAGCAGAGTGTGTCGCTGGTTTGATGTAAATTCATGTAAACTCACAGGTTTCGCCATGCCGGAGGCTCCGTTCCACGCTGAGGTCATGATCTGAGTCTGAACAAACATCTTCGACATGAGACTGACAGAACTGCACAAACAAAACAAAACTATGTTTTAGAGCTTAGTTAAACCTTCAGCCAGCAGGTAACGCAAACCTAAATATCAACAAATGGTTTTCATTTACACAACTGAAAAACCTTCTGGAAATATTAGTTTGTTTTTCTTTTTGTTTCCAGCCATTCTGAGAACACAAAAATAAAAATTAAGCTAACTTGTAGAACTAAAACAAACTATTATGTTACTACAGAGACTAAAATATCCAAATACCTGCACTGGTACAAGTCATTATCAGTGGTAAACCAGTTTGTATTATGAGTGTGAAAATATTTATTTCACGGACTCTAAAAGTACTTGTCAGGAAAAGAGGGAAACATTTTATTTGGAGATTTTTGATATGATTTATTTTTTACTTTCAGTGCATAAATGGGTTTGTACTTGTACAAACAGTGACGTTACACAAACGTAAAATTGTCCAAAAGGATCAAAGTCACGTGTTTTCATATTTATTTATTTTCATATAATAAATATGTAAGGAAGGTCAAAATAACTGCTGAAGCACCTTGAAAGTATGGAGTCCCTCAGGGATCAGTTCTGGGCCCTGTTTTGTTTTCACTGTATATGCTGCCTCTTGGACACATTTTTAGAAAGTTTAAGATTTCATTCCATTTTTTTGCAGATGATGTACAGATTTATATGCCTTTAATGGGGAAAAATAAGGATAATTCTTTACAGTCTCTGTTAGACTGTTTAGGTGAAGTGAGATCATGGATGGACTCAAATTTTCTCCATTTGAATGATAACAAAACTCAAGTCATTTTATTTGGACAGAAAAATACTGGAAGTGACCCTGTATCAATCCTTGGATCTTTATCTCCATTTTATCAGACAGCTGTTAAAAATCTTGGTGTTATCTTTGACATCCGTTTGAAACTGGATAAGCAAGTGAATTCAGTTGACAAATCCGACTTTTTCTATTTACGTCAAGATTTTATTATTAGTTTTTAAAGTTTTGAATGGCCTTGCTCCAACCTTTCTACAAGATCTCCTTCATGTTCACTCTTCATCCAGAACATTGAGGTCGAACAACCAGAAGCTTCTTGATGTTCCTAGATCCAGACTTAGGAGCAGAGGTGATCGTGCTTTTGCTGTATCTGCTCCCAATCTATGGAACAACTTTCACTCTACGGCATTTAATTAATATTAGACCTGACATTGTAACTTTTATCTGTTCTTATTATTGTTCGTTGTAATTTATTATGTATTTTAGCAATTTTTGTGTTGTTTATAGACTGCTGCGCAGCACTTTGGTGCAGCCATTGGCTGGTTTTAAAGCACTTTATAAATAAAGTTTGACATTGACATTGATAACTAGTAAGATATAAGTCATCATTTCTTACATATTACTTATTATTCTGTTACTGTTTTTTACAAATACATTCACTTCTTTAATTATGTAACTTATTGTTTGAAGTTTTTGTCTGATTCTGTGGTAAATGTGGAGATGTTTTGATTTAAACTGTGGAAAAATACCCTGATGTATACATTTCTATGTACTCTGATTCATAATGAGTAAAACTCATCAGAAACTTTAAAGACCAACTCTCTGTCATCCTGTCAGTTTGTTGCATAAACTTCACAAGCGGACACATTGGAACGTAAAGCTTAGTTCACATTAGGGGTGTAAGAAAATATCGATACACTGAAATATCGCGATATTTCATTTCCCGATACTGTATCGATATTCTAAAGCCCTGTATCGATTTTTTATTAAGGTTTAAAATGTCAACTTTCCTGCCAGCCGTTCATTTTTATGTTGTAGTTCAACCTCTGACCATTAGTTGGCAGCAGTGAGCCGACTGGCTCACTGCTGCCAACTA
>NW_013952997.1:14551-15882 GCF_001266775.1 Austrofundulus limnaeus | reverse complement strand
GCCTTGCTTACAGTATCGCAATATATCGGGATATATCGTATCGTGACCCCTCTGTCATGATATGTATCGTATCGCCACATTCTTGCCAATACACAGCCCTAGTTCACATCAGGGAAAATTTAGTTTGTAATATCTACACAAGCTTTAAACACCTTCATTAACCTGTAATGTTCTGATTGTTGTGTGGCAGAAACACACCTTTCTCCATCGTCATGGAAAAACACCTGGAGTCTGTTTCCAGGTGGGTACTCAAAGCCATTCAGCTTCTCCTTGGCGTACATGGCCGATCCCAAGTTGCTGTAGCGAATCATGGCGTAGCCTGGAGGCAGGGAGACACACACAGCCTAGTTTTACAGGGATCACTGTCTGTACATGAAACATTTGCAGAAACACGCAGCAACATTTTACAGCTTAATGCAAGTTAGAGCTGAGACTTTTTAATTCCACTTTAAATGAAATTTCAGACCGTCACAATAAACACAAAATGAAAAAAAAAAAAAAACAGTCAGCAAGAATTTTACTCAAATGCTTATTTTAACAAAAAACATCTAGCAGTGAGCGACATTCTGTACGTTTTTTTAAAAATAAATCAATCTTACCAATTAATTTAATACTTGAGATTAGGGTTGGGCAATATTGGCAAAAAAATGAATCACGATTAATTGTGGTATTTAGCTGATAACGATTAATTTGACGATTAATCCCCTGGAGTCCCTGGACACCCTTATTTTGTAGTGACATGACCAATTTAGTGGGAAAGATTTGATCTTTGTAAAAAATTGTTCCAAATTGTGTGAAAATTACAGATTTCAGGTTGTACATCATATTTTAAATTGTGTTGATAGATAAATAAATTACATAACTTTATTTTTAATGTTTGTTATACTTGAAGCGCAGAAGAGCATCGAGCAGACTAAACGGAGTAATCCCCAGTCAGTCTGCCTGGTGGCATTAATTGTATTAATCGTCAAGTGCCAAAAAGTAATCGATTGTTTTTCTGACGATTAATCGCACACGATACGATTATGCCCAATCTTACTTGAGCTGAATTACATCATCTTACTGACAATGTGTTAACATTTTAAAGACCTCTGAAAAACTGATTTAAGACATTTTAAGGGCACAGTGTGTAGGATTTTGTCAATTCTTTTAGCCGAATTTGAGATAATCACTAATGACAATAATAAAAAACATGTCTAATCATTGCAGACAAAGACCTTGTTTTATTATTTTTACCTTATAAAAAGCTGTTTATATCTCCATGGTCGCGGGTTGCCACTATATGCGCCTAAGCTGAGGTTCTTCTTCCATGAAGCAGCTCTGTTGTCCTC
>NW_013952997.1:10427-12220 GCF_001266775.1 Austrofundulus limnaeus | reverse complement strand
ATCGTGACCCCTCTGTCATGATATGTATCGTATCGCCAAATTCTTGCCAATACACAGCCCTAATTATTAATACAATATATTTCACTGTAAATAAGTTTTCTTATTTTATATTTATACTGTATTATTGCTAACTGAATAAAAATTTTTGATCAAATGATGAATATAGATTAGCCTTGATGAGTAGACCTTATATACAGATGTCAAAGACTCTAATTGATATAAAATACAGTTGATTTTAGAGACAATAACAGAACAATTTGTGAGACAATTAACTTTAGTTTTGTCTTTTGTCACTGTACGTCTACATTATGTAACATTTACATTGAAACAAACTGGGATTTTAAAACCATTGTTGAAAACAACAACTGTAGAAAATACATCTTAAACACTTTTATGTTTTAAACTATAAAACTGTCATGAATACCCAACAGCCTTTTAAGTGTAAACTTAATTTCAACATGTTAATCTCAGCTGTATGTGCTCTGTTTTTATATGGATTCATCGTATGGGGACAGTTACAACAACTGTTACAACTGTCCCCCTTCCTGTCAGCCATGATAAAACCTCATGTGTTAGCTAAATAAGCTCATCTGGATACATGTTAACTAGATTAGTTAAAAGTCAACAGATCACTTGTTTAAACCATATAAGTTTGAGCTGGATCACAAAAACAGTGACAACAGTAGAACAAAAATAAAACTGGACAAAAAAATACTTTGGTTCCTCAAAAACAGTTTTTTTTTTTCAAATAAATCCTGGAATAGTTTTTGAATCTGTTGACTTTTCCTTTACGAGGTGGGACATCTAACTGAGCATGKACAGTGTGAGTGTCATCACTCTATGTTTCTGTTTGGAGAAAATGACCCATTGCACCTGTCCCTTGTTGCTTCTGTCCCCGGTCTCCCCTACCCAATATGCTTGCATATGGGAATCATTGGTGTGAAGCACTGAGTAACCAGGTTGGATAGAAAGGTGCTCTCTACCATAGATAATACATATTGTTATTTTCAAGGTTTGACCAAAAAGCTAAAACTGTCATTTATCATCTTAAAATGATCGTATTTAATCTAAAACTCTAAAGGCGATCGTAATATAAATAATATTTTTTGTTTTAAGACAGTAATTCATGGCACACTTTAATGACTGTTTTTCATGGCCCCCTGTTTATTGGTGGACTGAATGCTTAGAACAACATGCTAACAGCAATCACTCCTATTTATCTCTGTGTTTTCCCTCGACACAGTAAGATGTAGTGAGTTGTTAGGAGAGAAACAGAAAGGGTGATTAAATATTTCTGTCCTGTGCTACACTTTACCAAGTTGGTGCAGGTCAGTTATTGACCAACATTTATTCACCCTTTTTCATATCAGACTCATATTTACTGAAGTGAGGTTATATGATACGAAGTGAATTCTTATCTCAGAACCAAAATACTCAAAGATGAGGAACCAGCTTTGGCTTTATGGTGATTTATTACAAAAATATAGCAAGAATCAATTTCACTGAATCATGAATAAAACAGTAAAAATAACGTCCTGATGCACCTCAGTAATCCAGGTAAAAAATCAAAAAGAAAAAAATTGTATAGGTCTTCTGGACGGGTTCTTCTCTAATGAAACGTTTCGTCTCTCCTCCAAGAGACTTCTTCAGTCTGAGAGTTTCAGGCAAAATTCAGGCTTTTAAGCACTGCCTCCATGTGACTGATACTCACATCACATGGCTATCGTTGACACCTAATTAACACCTATTGTTAACAGGGGGTGGGGTGGATGTATATATATATATGTATATGC
>NW_013952997.1:6788-10000 GCF_001266775.1 Austrofundulus limnaeus | reverse complement strand
CACACACACACACACACACACACACACACACACACACACACACACGTGTTGTTCCTTCTCTGGAAAGAAGCAAAAAGACAACGGTTAACTCTGGATGTTAAAATTAATGACAGTTCAGATTATTCATATTCAGATCACAGGATCTTAGGATCTTAGGATCACATCTCTGCTTTCTGTGGATGATGTGGTCCTATTGGCTTCATCAGATCCTGATCTCCAGCTCTCACTGGAGCAGTTCACAGCCAAGTGGGAAGCAGCTTTGAGGATCAGTGCCTCCAAATCCGAGACCATGGTCGAGCCGGAAACCGGAAGCGTGCCGCCTCCGGGTCGGGGAGGAGGTCCTGTCCCAAGTGGAGGAGTTTAAGTATCTCAGGGCCTTGTTCACGAATGAGGGAAGAACGGAGCAGGAGATCGACAGGTGGATTGGTGCTGCATCTGCAGTGATGTAGGTGTTGTACCGGTCTGTCGTGGTGAAGAGAGAACTGAGCCAGAAGGTGAAGCTCTCAGTTTACTGGTCGTTCTACGTTCCTACCCTCATCTATGGTCCTGAGCTTTGGGTAGTGATTGAAAGAACGAGATCCTGGATACAAGCAGCTGAAATGAGTTTCCTCTGCAGGGTGTTTGGGCTCTCCCTTAGAGATAGGGTGATAAGCTCATTCATCCAGGAGGGACTCAGAGTAAAGCCGCTGCTCCTCCACGTCGATGGGAGCCAGTTGAGGTGGCTCATCTGGTTAGGATGCCTCCCGGACTCCTCTCTGGTGAGGTGTTCTGGACATGTCCCACTGGGAGGAGGCCCAGAGGAAGACTCATGATGGAGGGACTATGTTTCTCAGCTGGCCTGGGAACACCTTGGGATTCCCCCAGAGGAGCTGGTCCAAGTGGCTGGAGAGAGGGAAGTCTGGGTCTCTGCTGAGGCTGCTGCCCCCGAGACCCAATTCCGGATAAGCAGCAGAAAACGGACGGACAGAGATCACAGTATGTTATACACACTTGAAATAGAAATACCCTTTAAAAGGAAAATCATGTTAATGATTATTAATTTTTTTTTAAATAACGAATCACAAAACATTAAAACTGCAATGTCTAAAAACAGACTTGTCACATCAGCATTATCTGCAGACGAGGTCATATTTTGAAGCTAAAATAGTTTTGTGTCTAAGAAAATTTTTTCAAAAACAAAGTTCAGTTAGTTGTGAGACAGGTAGGGGTCAAAAGGTTATGTCAGGGGTCCCGGTTGTTCATGCTACAAACAGAGATCATCTGAAATGGTTGAGTAGAGACCATGTTACCTTGTTAATCATCATTATCTCCTCAGGATATTCTACCGGCTTCATTTTTAAGGTCTGTTTATGATGTGATGGGTCCTTCACTTGTGAACTCGGTGAACTTATCACTTTCATCTGGGTGTGTCTTTAAGAAGGCCGTTGAGGAACCCATCTTAAAAAAACCTCTCTGGACTCATCTGACTTGAACAATTTCAGACCCATCTCAAAGCTTCCTTTTATGTCTAAGGTCCTAGAGAAAGTGGTCTCAGAGCAACTTGTTGCTTATCTGGAAGATAATAACTGTTCTGACCAATTCCAGTCTGGTTTTCGCAGACACCATTCCACTGAGAAGGCTCTTCTTCGGGTGTCCAACGACCTGTTAATGTTTGCAGACAGGGGCATGCATTCTGTTCTGCTTTTACTAGATCTATTCTCGGCTTTTGACACTGTGGACCATGCCATTTTGTTAAGGAGACTTAAAGATTTGGGCCTTGGTGTTGTCGTGTTAGACTGGTTTGAATGAACTGGTTTGATCTCTCAGATCATTCATTTGCTGTTTTAGTAGGTCAGACATATTCTGACATGGCTCCCTTTACCTGTGGAGTGCCACAGGGTTCAGTTTTAGGACCTATTTTATTTTTGCTGTACATCCGTCCTCTGAGTCAGATTATAAATAAATTCTGTGATGTGTCCCATCACTTCTATGCAGATGACTTGCAGTTATACTGCTCTTTTAATGATTCCACCTCCTACAAGTTGGCTTCTCTGATGGACTGTCACAGAGGTAAAGAGCTGGCTGTCAGAAAACCTGCTGCTGCTTAATTTGGACAAGACAGAGGTGCTAATTCTAGTCCCTGAACAAAAGATCCCTAAAGTTAAGGAGAGCTTGGGCTCTCTGTGTTCAGCTGTCCATCAGAGTCTTTGTAATCTGGGTGTTATATTTGACTCCGAGCTGTCTCTGGAAAAACGTTAAAAATTTAGTGTCTACATGTTTTTTCCAGCTGCGTAACATTTCTAGACTTCGGTCTATGATGTCTACCTCAGATCTGGAAATGGTCATACATGCTTTTGTTTCTACCCGCCTGGGTTATTGTAACAGCCTGTTTATGTGCTTGAACCAAAAGCAGCTACATCGTCTCCAACTTGTTCAGAATTATGCAGCTAGACTTTTAACTCAAACTTCTAAATCTAGTCACATTACTCCAACACTTTCAGAACTTCATTGGCTACCTGTTTATTTTAGGATTCGGTTTAAAATCCTGGTCCTTACATTTAGAGCCTTAAGAGGCCAGGCACCTGTTAGGGACATGCTCTCCACATACGATCAAGTCCTCTGCTTGTGCTCTCAGGATCAAAATCTATTAGCCGTTCCTCGAACACGCTATAGGACCCGTGGCGACCAGGCTTTGTCGTTTGTAGCCTCTAGCCTCTGGAATGCCCTTCCCTTTGTTACGTTCCATCAATGATGTCAAATTATTCAAAAAGGGCTTAAAAACCTCCTATTTTAAACAAGCTTTTAGCTAGATGTTTTGGCTAACTTAAAGTTGTTGAACCCAGTGCCTGTTGTGGTAGCTGAGTTTTCTCTTGCCTTGGACCAAGTTTGATTTACATATTTCTGTAAATGTAATATGTAAATGTAAATGGGTTGGTATTTTATTTTTACTGTTGTCTTTTTTTTCTTCTTTTTTCCTTGGCTCAATGTTGTTGCTGATACACCTTTTTGGGTTGGAAATACTGGATGGCTCCATGATATTTTTATTGCATTGTTGTATTGTGTATTTTTGTATTGTACAGCACTTTGTGAAGTTATTTCTATATGAAAAGTGCTTTATAAATAAAATTTTTCTTACTGACTGACTTATTTACTTACTGACTTACTTACTGACTGACTTACTTACTGACTTACTGACTTACTTACTTAATTACTTACTGACTTACTTACTGACT
>NW_013952997.1:3766-5890 GCF_001266775.1 Austrofundulus limnaeus | reverse complement strand
GCTTGAAGCGTGTCCACCATAGACTTTGTATGTAAACCTGCTGCTCCTGACGCTGAAATCGCGTTCGGTGTGAACGCACCATTAGACTGAAGAAGTCTCTTGGAGGAGAGACGAAACGTTTCATTAGAGAAGAACCCGTCCAGAAGACCTATATAATTTTTTTCTGTTTGATTTTTTACCTGGATTACTGAGATGCATCAGGACACTACTTACTTACTTAATGGGGCTCTTGTCTCTAGGCTGGGCCTCTTATGCTTCAGACACAAACATCTCTTTGTCACATATTCCTCCACTTCATGCTGCATGTAGGACCAATCAAATCTATCTCCACTCAATGACAGAGTCAAAAAGAAAAAAGAAGTAGGTCCTCTGGATGGGTTCTTATTCTTATTTTTTTCTTTTTGATTTTTCTACCTGGATTACTGAGATGCATCAGGTCAATGACAGCGTCTCATCTCATGGTGGAGTTCCTTTAACACAGTTGTTCCTCTGGAAGCACAAGCTGGCATTTGTTTATAGTTTTCCACAACATCACTCCGTTCTCATCAGTCTCCAGCTTGTCCCTGAGACACGTGATCTGTGAGCTGACATGTTTCAGCTCTTGACTTCATGTTTTTTTCTGCCACTTTGAACTGAGTGGCTGATCTAAGAGTGGGCGCACTCTTTTGATCCTCTTTGAGTTGTTCTGTTGTCAAGGGGATAATCAGAGAACTCATCTGTTGCTGCAGATTCAACCCACAGACCAGGTTGTTAGCTTCATCCTGGTTCCCCACTGCTTGTGAAGCTGCTCCAATCACGTCACATAAAATCTCCTCTGAGCACTCTGTGTCTCCCTGTCCAAGGGACAGACTGTCTGCTTCAGGATTTTCTTTGTGTCAGACCTGAGTTTTCATAAAATAGTTAGTTTCTTCACCAGAAGGTGGCGCTAGAACTCTGCTGAGCGAACAGATTTAACAGCAGAGTGAAAAACCTGCAGTCTTTCAACTCCTGTTTTTACTAATTTAGTTCTTATATTTAAACACTCTTAACACAAAAATGAATATTTGCCTTCATTTCATTGTATTTATTTTGCAACAAACACAGGACATTATCTCTGTGGCTGAACTGCATCCCATCTGCAAAGGATGCTGGGAAAATATCTAGAATTACTGTTTGTGACTTCTTGCAGCGGTTCTGGTTTGGTTCAGAATTGATGTTAAAGTCTCTGTCATTGGCTGTAAACTGAAACCATGAGTCAGCAGATGTGCTCTCTGTCTAGGTTCTCAAACTGGGGTCCCCGGACACCCAGGGGTCCACGAGAGGTATCTTGGGGGTCCTCAAAAAATGTCACTAAATTGTTAATTTGGTTTTTATTTTTAAAAATGCATGGAGAACAATGAACTAATAAAACAAATATTATAAACTTAATAAAATATATATAGTATATTCCCATGGCATTTAGGGGTTGAAATGACAATAAATTATTTTTTAAAACAGMATGGKGTTTATGAGGGGGTCCCTGGCATTTTTTCGCCCTTGTAAGTGGTCCCCAGACCCAAATGGCTTGAGACCCCCTGGCCTAAGACTGATGTGTCTGACCTGTAGCTCTGCTTACTGTCTGAAGATCATTTAGTGTGATAATCTGAGTGTGTACACAAGATTTGTGCTGAACTGCCCAACTAAAAGTTAGCTCAGCTCTTGTTAGCTGAACTGTGCCCACCACAGCTGTCAATCAGCGACCTGTTCATTTCCTTCAAAAATGGGGGTGTCATTCAGGACAAAGCTGTCCATTTGCAACCATTTATCCAGTAGTTTGACTAACCAGCTCTGTCAGTTACATAAAGTACAACCTTTTGCTGGTGTAGCAGAAAACTGCTGATGGCTGCAGAAAGATACGTGCACAGAGAAGCAGGAGAGGGAAGAATGCTTACAGGGTGTTGCAGAGTGAGAGTGGATGCACTTGTTCCAGGTTTACTCTCATTTCACTCTTTGCTGGAAACAGTCTGTAGAGCAGTGGTTCTCCACCTATTTTGGGCCAGCACCCCCCTAGCCATGATTGAGGACCCCTAACGCCCCCACCCCGTTAAAAAAGTCATAGACTACTTGCATAAAAAGGATTTTTTTATTATTATAGTTTTTATTATT
>NW_013952997.1:1914-3729 GCF_001266775.1 Austrofundulus limnaeus | reverse complement strand
GTCATAGACTACTTGCATAAAAAGGATTTTTTTATTATTATAGTTTTTATTATTGGCTTGATGCATTATTTTAATATGCTTGCTCGCACTAACAAAATGTACAAATATTATTGTAGCAGATTTTTTAATGGAGTTTGGTTTGAATATTGTTTTGAGTAATTTTAGATTAAATAACCCTCTTTTATGCTTGTTTGTGTTTTTATGTTGTCTTTTATTCATAGACGTGTGTAGGCATATTAACAAGTTTTTAATCACCATCTCAGAAGTAAGGGGGACACATTTTTCAGAGGTCTACTGAGTTTTTTATCAACTTCTTGCATTCATTCAAACTTACTTAGAAGTTGAAAACACACAACACACACAGACACCAGGAGACAGACTTTAGTTATTTTACACAAGTGCTGCTACTGTGAAGTCAAGCTTGGAGGTGAGAGTGTAGGAACCATTCTGTGATAACTGTGATAACCTGATGACACAGGGACCAAAACACATGGTGCACAACACTTGATTACTGTGGATGGTGCCAACCAGACAGAGGAAAAAAATCTGTTCAAAACTGACATTTACAAACACCAGAGAGGCAGCCGGTAAGGAAACAAACTTTTCAAACAACAACAATGATGCATCTGTGATGGTGCTGCAGTTAAAGCAGCCACAGAGTTGGTTCCTCAGAAGGTGTGGCCCAAACATTTCTGATCTGTGACTTTTGTCATGGATTGATTGCTGGAAATAAATTGTCTAAAGTTTGTTTGAATTTACCAAATGTTTGTTTGATATTTATTGGGCCATTGAAAATAGATTGTGTAACATTTTGTGTCTTTATAGCATCATTAGATAATAAGAGTATTTTCTTGATATAAAAATTTCAAAGTCCTCTAGACAAAGTACTTGGTAGATTTGAAGATAAATTGATTGTATGTTGACTGTTGATGAAGATTTACGGTATTTATTTAAACTAATGGTCTTCTAGTTTTATTTACACAACAAACATGTTGTATGTGTTATTTACATTATTTCAAATTTGACTTTGTTTTCATTATGTGTTAAAGGTGAAAAAAGAAAAAAGACCTGAAAATGATCTGAAAAAAGACCTGAAAATAAAGGAAGAAATTCTTATATATTATATAATTATATATTAATATATTGTATAAAAGAAAGGAGGATTGTTTGGTCATTGAGTGGAATCCAGTTTAAAGGCTTTTGTGTGGATGTCTATCCCTTTCATGTGGGGAAGCACAGTAAAATAACTTGACAGCTACTCTACTCGTCTTTGCTGCTACTCATGGCCATCAGAAACACGGTGTGTGAAGGGCACACTGGTGGGGGGTCTGGGGGGTCTCCCCCAGGAAATTTTGATGAAAGGAGATGCTGTTTCCTGCATTCTGGAGTATTTTAACAAGTTTCTAAACACGTTTTTACCTACATAAATAAACACTTGATTCCATAAGTATTTCAGAGACAGGTTCATCAACTTGTAAGGAAATACGAGTTCAATAACGGTTGAAATCAGGTGAAAACACAAGTGTTAAATAAAATGATCTATGATAGAAATAATTGCCATACAACACCAGAATTCTGGAGTGAGGGTTTTATTCAGCCACGAGCTGGCATGTCAAAACCACACACTGAAGTCATAACAGGAAGTCGCCCAATAAGTACAGGAGCTTCAATGCCCGAGTCCGCCTCTGCTGGCCTAAAGCTGAATCACAGGCATTCATACAGACATCCTTCAATCTGATGTTAATCCAGCTTTAATTATGTGTTGTTATTTTCGGACATGTATCTACTGTATTTCAATTACATTGTAAGAAATAT
>NW_013952997.1:0-249 GCF_001266775.1 Austrofundulus limnaeus | reverse complement strand
ACAGCATAACACATTGTCACCCTGGAAGTAGTTTTTTTTTTTTTTTAATTTTCACTCAACTTTGATTGTCATGACCTGTGAAAACCTTGATCTGAATCATATTATCCACAGAGCAATGATAACATAGACTCACCACCTTTTTCACCATTTTAAATGATGTCTACCTAATATATGACATTTTAATTAATCTGTTTAGCCTTTAAAAAATCTTGTCATTTTAATTCAACACTCATTCAACAGTTCCATTTT
>NW_013952996.1:300731-302759 GCF_001266775.1 Austrofundulus limnaeus | reverse complement strand
CACACACACACACACACACACCCACAAACACACACCCACACACACACACACTTCCTCCCTGTAGTCTCCTCAGTTGGGTGGTTTGTATAATCACACAATTGATAAATGAGCCAAGAGCCCCTGCAGAAACAAAAATACATCCTGATAACCTCACTTTGTCAGGAAATTTATCTCCTGAAAATAATATGTTGGCAATAAAACCTCAAAACAGGAGGTTTTTTCTTAGAGGGTTCATTAATTTAATAAATAATCTCTGAAAATCTAATCACAAATCAGCAGAAAATTTACATTTGCAGCCATGTTATCGTCATTTCTTGTACACACTTTACTGAAATCAGCAAATATTATAAATATCTGTGTAGAATACTGTGGTAATCAATACATGTGAACCAAAGTGATAAACTAACACCTAAATCTAAACAATAAAATGTGTCCAAGAGTCACAAGGCTATATGAATTTCTAACAAAACACCTACAGTCCAGCTTCACAGTGTGAGGGTAAACACAACTCTGTAAGAAATCATCATGACAATATGTTGTGTAGCACAGAGCCAGGGACGACAACAGGATAAAAACACCTCTTGTGTTTGCTCATGGTAACAGACAAATATAATAAAACCCACAGCAGCAGCAGAGGTGCCACTCATTGATCAAACAGAAAAATAGGTTTTATTAGTTGTTAGAAGTTAAAACCAGCATCAGTCCTTTCAGCTGTTAAACACCTCCTGAAGCCACAGAGTCCATCCTGTCAGGATTCATCCATCTGTAAACATCAGCACAGCTGGGACAGATGGGACAGAGGAGGACATGATATCATTTGTTTGTTGTCCTGGAAAAGACTTTTCTAACAGTCCAAGAGATAGACCATGTTTATCTGCATAAAAAGTACCAGCAATTTTCATGGTACCCCATTAAACTACATCCTTTCAAGATATAAAAAAAAAAAAAACATTTCTTACAAAATTTCTCCCAGACACAAAGTCAGAATTCAAAATTAATGCTAAAAATCATGGCTTTGACTATATCTTTATAAAATCTGACCACAATTACCAGATCTTTTGCTTCAGATCTGATTTTTGGTACCAAAATGTTAAAAACTGATTGCTTAATTAAATCCAGTAATATTGAACTTATGAAGCCATTTACAGCTGGCATTCACAAAAAGGGGCAAAAAGTGTCAAAATTTGAGCTTTTTTTTTTTTTTAAATCTGGTCATGAACTTCCCCCAACTGTTCAGTCAGTATTTCCTAAACTGGCACCAAAATTATCTTCAGGCACTCTGCTAATTAAAAAACACAAGATAAGATGTACAATGTTATCTTTTTTCATTCTAGAAGCAAACAAATGACGCCAACCCTCTAAATTATTGATATATGCCAAATTTCAAATATTGTACATATTATTGCCCTACTTCATATTTAAATCATATTTTAGTGTTAAAAAGTATATTTGAAACAAACCACTGGTTGTTGATGTTAATTGAATCTCATTCATCCATTATTTTCCACTTTAGTCAAAGGTGGGTTGTGTAGCAGGTCAGGGTTAGGTTAGGACTTACTGGCAGGGATTATTCCAGAATATGGGCGGAGACGCCTGAAGACATTACTTAATATCCCCGTCTACAAAATAATAAAACAAAAAATCCTAGTTTCACTGTTGGACTTTTGTGGTATTTATTGTTGGTATTTGTTTGTCTACAGGAGTAAATGAACCTGAGGCTAAATCTGCTGCAGTGCATCAAATGTTTTTTTACATTTATGATTTAATTTCACATTGTCCTGATTAAATAAAATGAACCTTGAGATATTTTCTTGTGGTCTTGGTGGTATTTATGAAAGGTCATTGGTGGGTTAAAGTCACCTCACAACTGTTACACTTCTGAACCAACAAGTGTAAGGGTCACCCTGGTGAAAAAAAACCTTTTTATTGTTTATTTTCTTTGTCTTTGATTTTATATTTTTACACTTACAAGAAGAAAATCATTTTAAAGTGTTTTTATTTTCTTTAAGTGAATAGGACAAAGTCCTA
>NW_013952996.1:299179-299731 GCF_001266775.1 Austrofundulus limnaeus | reverse complement strand
TCTGTCTGTGGGTTTTCCGTCTGTCTGTCTGTCTGTGGGTTTTCCGTCTGTCTGTCTGTCTCTGGGTTTTCCGTCTGTCTGTCTGTCTCTGGGTTTTCTGTCTGTCTGTCTGTCTCTGGGTTTTCCGTCTGTCTGTCTGTCTCTGGGTTTTCCGTCTGTCTGTCTGTCTCTGGGTTTTCCGTCTGTCTGTCTGTCTCTGGGTTTTCCGTCTGTCTGTCTGTCTCTGGGTTTTCCGTCTGTCTGTCTGTGTCTGGGTTTTCCGTCTGTCTGTCTGTCTGGGTTTTCCGTCTGTCTGTCTGTCTGGGTTTTCCGTCTGTCTGTCTGAGTTTTCCGTCTGTCTGTCTGAGTTTTCCGTCAGAGTTTTCCGTCTGAGTTTTCTATCTTCCGTCTGGGTTTTTCGTCTGTCTGTCTGGGTTTTCCGTCTGTCTGTCTGGGTTTTCCGACTCTCTGTCTTCTGTGTTTTCCGACTCTCTGTCTTCTGTGTTTTCCGACTCTCTGTCTTCTGTGTTTTCCGACTCTCTGTCTTCTGTGTTTTCCGACTCTCTGTCTTCT
>NW_013952996.1:291662-298179 GCF_001266775.1 Austrofundulus limnaeus | reverse complement strand
CTGGTTTCATTTAAAAGAGTCGATCATCAGATATTGTCCAAGATTAACCTTCAGGGTGGATATAGCTTGCTAGCAGCCTCGCACCGAGGACCTATTCATGTCATCATTTACCCAGAATGCTTTGCGTGTAAATAAAATGGCTCCGTCCGTGTTAAAATATATATATTTTAAAATTTACAAAACTAAACAGCGTACAGTATTTTTAAAGTCATTATTTTACAGTTAAAATATAAAGGGGATCCCTTTAATGGCAATCAGACAATGACAACGGATGATGCTGATGTGCTAGTCATTTATGCAACCATACTTCCTTAAAAGTACAGTGCCTATAAAAATATTCACCCCTATGATGTTTTACCCTTACATTGCTACTAGAACAGTATATAATAAGTATGCAGAGTAAATTTGTCTTTTTGACCAAATAATCCTCTTTAGTGATAAAGTGAAAACCAATTTCTACAAGGTAATGACAGTTTAATAAAAAAACTTAATGCAAAAAAGGATGAAGTATAATATACCCCTTTTAAAGTGACTTTTTGATTCAACAGAAGTCCAGCCACTTGGTGCTAATAGTCTTACAATTAGTGTGACAGGAATCACCTGAGAGCAGTAGCCCTGTCTCAAGCGATTGCAGTAAAAGAACACCGGTGTCAGGAAGGTCTGTTCACTGGTTACTTAGTATTTCTAACTAACATGAAACCATGAAGAAAGAAAAAACAACCCAGGCAACTCAGAAAGAAGATTACTGAAAAGTCCAAGTAAAGAGATGGATATGGGATCAGTCTTGTGCCAGCAGGGATTTCAATTTCTTAATTTGAAATTGAATGCATTGGTTTGAAAATGAATTTTACTAAATTGAAACTGAATTTAATTATTTGAAACTGAATTTAAAGTTTAGAATTTGAATTAATTAGCTTTGAAACTGTATTTTGGTTTATTAAAAATTCAGTTTGACTACTTTCACTTTCAGTTCCATAATTCAGTTTCAGTTCTAAAATTCAGATTTTTGTGCCACACATCCTGGTCCTTGAGAAAGCCAGCCAGAGTGATCAAACACAGATCGACAGATTTACATTTCACGTCAGTGAAGCTTCATAACGTAACAGAGTTCATGCAATCCACCGTAAAAGTGACAAAAACAGACAGTTATTTTATTGCAGTGATTAATTTTGCCTATAGATAATGTTACATTTACATCCCATCATGGATCAGTCAGCAGCAGGTGATCTGCAGCTGAGAGCCATGTTATGTGAGGACTGATCCGTCTGTCATTGCTCGGGACCAGGAAGGAGCTCGTAGCCGAACCCGCTGCACATCCGAGTCCCTGGACGGGCAGATCAGCACCGTTCTGACTGGACTTTATTTTCCTTTTTAAAAATTTTTTTTTGACTGAGCTGATAGACTTCGGAACAAAGCGGTGTCAATTTAGCAAATTATTCGCTACATTTAGCAAGTTTTCAGACCATCTGACTATTTTAAAGAAAATCGAGCAGCAAAAAAATATATATTGACTTTTTTCTTCTGTTAGTGAGACTTCCTGGAGAGAGGTGCTGCTGGAGACATGCTACAGTCTGGAGGGAGGGAGCAGGACGGAGTCAAGATCGCTCTCCAGCCTCTCTGTGATGAGCAGATATCCCAGGAGGTTTTGGACCAACTGACCGCCTGTTAGTTATACATGCAGTCTAAACAGTGTCGAGACAAATAATAAAAAAATGTCCGGTCACAATGGTGCTGATCTGCCTGCAGCTGACCTGTGGAGACACACCTCCACCTGTGAGCAGAACCGAACAATCATATTTGACAATGCAGGGGGGTCCAGGGACTCCGATGCGCAGCAGGTTCTGCTATGAGCTCCTTTCTGGTCCCAAGCATTGACAGACCAATCAGTCCTCTCATAACATGGCTCTCAGCTGCAGATCACCTGCTGCTGACTGATCCATGACGGGATGTAAATGTAATATTGTCTGTAGGTAAAATTAATTACAGGGGTTCATGAACGCAGCTCTTCCAGAGGCTGCTGCTGTGAGCTCCTCCCCGGTCTCAAAGTAATGACAGACAGTTCGATCCCTTCAGTGTCACTCATGGTTCTGACATCAGTTGCTGCACAGGATGAATCATGGATATGCAATTACTTTTCAATGTGTGTTTTTCTAATTTGCTTTCCCAAGCACTTTGGGTCAGGGCAGAATAAAAAACACAACTTTATTTGATTTAATAGTACAATATGTGTGTTTACAAACTATAGAAAATGCTTGATTTTTTTATGGTAAGGGATTATCCAACGTTTATATTCATAAAGTGTAAAAATGAAGTTTTTTTCTTCTTTGCCAAAAAGCAGAACTTTTCATCATCGAATTCATCTGCCTCAAAAATAAAAGACTAGAAAAACATTTTTTAAGCTTCAAATGGAACATCTAAGTGCAATTTTACTCTGCAGAAACTACTGTAACTACTTTATCATATCAGTTTTGTGTAAACCAACCTAGCATCAGAATATTCAGGGCTTTGGAAATTTTTTTGTATCCAGCCCCTTACTTGGATTTTTTAATAATCTTACCTAACGGCAACATTTTTTTTCCAAGTGGGGCCTTTATTTGCTCACATTACTAACACAGTTCAAAGTCAAAGTGGTAAAAGCTGTGGCAGAGGGGTTCGGGGAGTAGTCCTAGAACTGGTAGGTTGCCGGTTCGATCCCCCGTTCCAGCTGTCTCAGTTGTTGTGTCCTTGGGCAAGACACTTCACCCTGCAATGCCTCTGATGTGTGTCCCATCAGTGTATGAATGTGATTTAAAGCACTGATTAGTCTCCATAGATGATTTGTACATGTCAGCTTTGTAGAGATCGAATAGAGTGTTGTAATTGAAGCGCTTTATCATAGCTGGATAGAAAGGTGCTATATAAGTACAGTCTGTCTACAGAAAATTCACGATTCAAAAGTATCGTTTTTAAATTAAATTTAAACTTAAATTTTGCTGAAAAGGAAGTTTCTCAGTGGATCTGCACTTAAAAATACAGCCTAGAGAGAATAGTTGAACACAGATCCTCTAATCCTTCAACACAGAGCATCTTCAGAAGAGAAGATCATAAAATAAATTTTAAAAATCTGTATTGTTCGATACAAGTGTGTATTGAACATAAAGCATTGTATTGAACAGTTGGATACAGATACATGTATTGTTGCTCCCCTAGTATCGACAGCCTCAGCGAATCTAGGTTCTGCCGAAAACTCATTCATCTTCATCATACGAGTCATGTCTGACATATTTGTGAACAAATTGCTGTTATCTGTCTTGAAATAGGATCTAAATCCATACAAGTTATTTCACTTCCTGCCCTCTGGTGGAGATCCCTCTGCCTTTGAAACCAAGCTATTGGAAGGTCTAGTCCTCATGAGAATAGAAGAACAAGCGCGCGTGTGTGTGTGTGCATGCATGGTGTAGAGCGGAGCGCTGTGTTGACGCTGCTAGAAAGCTTTCTTACGGGACATGGAGACTTTTTGTTTCGTTTCAGCGGGCTGGGCGCACCAGTGTGACCATAAATATTTTTAAGGCGCACTATTAAAAAATAAGGTCACATTTGTGACCAAATTAGTCGCACTTTAGAGCCCTAACTAACTGAAGGCCTAGCATAATTTTGCTGCGCCTCATGTCAGTGTGTTTAAGTTTGAAATATTTTGAGAAATAAGAGTTGTATCCAACTTGGTTCAAGCTTGAAAATGTTTAGCGTGATCTGATGTAGTATCTCGAGACGTCACGATCAGCATATGTGTTGAGAGTGACTCAAAGCTACAATTGCACCAAATTTTAGCACATCATCTATAAAACTGACTGAAGTTTGGCGATTTTAGTATTTACTAATGTCAATTGGCAGTTGCCGCCATCTTGAATTGGGTTGGCTCTACAAGTTAATTAGCTGTAGAGGTACATCTAAACATTATTTTCAATAGACATATTTAAATCCATCCAGTGGTTAATAAGATATTTTGATAAAATAAATACATTGTTGATGCTAAATAAAGTATCTGTTGACAAATTTTGTGCAATTTATTGACACTCAGAATTTGTTTGGAATCAGTCTCCAGCTGAAGCCATTTTTATTTTTATTTACTTATTTTTTATTTATTTTGTTGAAGTTGAAGCCATTTTTGTTAAAGTTTGTTGGCTGTGGTGGCCATCTTGAATTAATTCTGTTAGTTAATGATCTGATAACTGATCATCATATTGATTTATTCTGTCTTACTGAAACCTAGTTACAACAGGAGGATTTTGTTAGTATAAATGAATCCACTCCTGTTAATTTAAATTTTCATGTTCCTAGAACATCAAATCGTGGTGGAGGAGTAGCTGCCGTTTATAAGTCAGAACTATTAATTAATGCTAAATCAAATGTTAGTTATAATTTGTTTGAGTCTTTGTCCCTCAGTCTTTCTCATCCAAAATGGAAATCAGAAAAACCTCTACTACTTGTTATTTATTGTCCACCAGGCCCTTATTCTCAGTTTTTATCAGAGTTCTCAGGTTTTCTGACTGATTTATTATTAAATACTGATAAAATTATAATAATGTGAGATTTTAACATTCATGTTGATAGTGAAAGTGATTGCTTAAATATAGCTTTTAGTAATTTGATGGAGTCAATTGGTTTCACTCAAAATGTCCACAGACCTACTCACTCCCTTCATCACACTCTTGATCTGGTTCTGATGTATGGTATAGAGTAAGAACTTAATGATATATCCTCACAATCCTGTTCTCTCTGACCATTTTTTAATAACCTTTGAGTTTACATTGGCTGCCTTTATAGCTACCGAGAGTAAACTTCATTATAGTAGATGTTTATCAGAGAATGTTGCAGCTAAATTTAAAGAATTTCTTCCATCTTTATTTTCCTCTCTTACAGAATAATGTAACAGAGAACAGTAACGTATATGGTCTTGTTGATAATATTACAACTTTAATGCAAACCTATCTTGATGAAATTGCTCCACTAAAAAGGAAAGTTATCGATCGGAGGAAGCCGACTCGGGCCCTGTACAGGGCCAGCAGATGGCGAGTTATGTTCTTTAAAACAGGCATCTAGAAAACTAGAGAGAAAACGGCACTCCACTGACATTGAAGAATTTTATTTAACCTGGAGAGACAGCCTGCTAACATATAAGAAATTCCTTCGTAAAGCTAGAACTTTTTCATCTTTAATAGAAGAGAATAAAAACAATCTCAGGTTTCTGTTCAGTACTGTATCTAGACTAATGAAAAGTCCTAACTCTGTTGAGCCATGTATCCCTATAACTCTAAGTAGTGATGACTTCATGAGATTCTTTATAGATAAAATTATTTTAATGAGGAATAAAATTCATGCCAAACTTCCTGCTACTGTCTCTGATTCTTTGTTAGATGAGGCAGCTTTAGTGTCACTAGAACCTGATTTATGCAGACCGTTTTTGTCCTGTTGAGCTCTCTAAATTATCTAAAATAATAGCTTCATCCAAACCATCAACATGTCTGCTAGAACCCATCCCAACCAGACTGTTCAAAGAAGCATTTCCCTTAATTAATATCCATATTTTAGATATACTTAATTTATCTTTAATGAATAGTTATGTGCCACAGAGCTTTAAGGTTGCTGTAATTAAACCTTTACTTAAGAAACCTGATCTTGATTCAGGAGTTCTGGCCAACTATAGGCCTATATCTAATCTCCCATTCAGCTCAAAAATTCTTGAGAAAATAGTTGCAAATCAACTATGTGAGCGTCTGGATAGAAATAATCTACGAGGAGTTCAGTCAGGGTTTAGAGCTCATCATGGCACAGAAACAGCACTGGTTAAAGTTATATTCTCGTGGCCTCAGACAGTGGACTTGTGTCCATTCTTGTCCTGTCAGACAGTGGACTTGTGTCCATTCTTSTCCWGTCAGACAGTGGACTTGTGTCCATTCTTGTCCTGTTAGATCTCAGTGCTGCATTTGATACAACAGTCTATATGCCACGGACATCCGGTCCAGCACTTGATGCCACTCCGATCACTTTCGGTTCAAGGTCAACACAGTGTTTGCGAAAGATTTTTTCACCTGACAACGACTCTTAATGATCTCCACAGTACAGAATTAGTATATTACATGTACCAACATTAACATACAGGTCCAGCCAAGTGGAAAAAAATCACTCCAAGGTGGATTAAAGGCATAAAAACAAAGGAAAGACGTTCGTTGTTTATGGTTCCAGAAATTAGCCTTTTTTGCTATTCCTTGGCTGCTTGTTCTGTGAATTTTTCACGTAGAGCTGTGACACTTATATTGTTGGAAAGAGCAGAGTCTGGGCTTTAAATTGATGGGCTACTTGTATGGTTTGGATCGTTTTCCCCGATGTTAGTGAACTGAAAACGTAATGATTATCAGGCGGAGGTTCTGCTGCTCTCGGTGCTCGGGGGGAGGTGTGCGCGCTCGTCACTCGGCTTTAGTCTACGCTGTAATATACACTCTAACAAGGTTTTACGTTTGCATAAAACTCATGACAAAGT
>NW_013952996.1:287969-289816 GCF_001266775.1 Austrofundulus limnaeus | reverse complement strand
GTTGTAATGTGACAAAATATGGAAAAGTTCAAGGGGTATGAATACTTTTGCAAACCACTGTATCGTGAGATTTTGGCCAACAACCTCCTTCCCTCAGTAAGAGCACTGAAGATGGGTCGTGGCTGGGTCTTCCAGCATGATAACGACCCAAAACACACAGCCAGGGCAACTAAAGAGTGGCTCYGTGGGAAACATCTTAAGGTCCTGGAGTGGCCTAGCCAGTCTCCAGACCTGAATCCAATAGAAAATCTTTGGAGGGAGCTTAAAGTCCGTGTGGCCCAGCAACAGCCCCGAAACCTGAAGGCTCTGGAGGAGATCTGTATGGAGGAGTGGGCCAAAATCCCTGCTGCAGTGTGTGCAAACCTGGTCAAGAACTACAGGAAACGTCTGACCTCTGTAATTGTAAACAAAGGTTTCTGTACCAAACATTAAGTTTCATTTTTCTGGTGTATCAAATACTTATGTCACACAATAAAATGGAAGGTATTATTTAAAAATCATACATTGTATTTTTCTGGATTTTTGTTTTAGATTCCATCACTCACAGTTGAAGAGTACCTATGATAAAAATTACAGTCATCTACAAGCTTTGCAAGTGAGAAAACCTGAAAAATCAACAGTGTATCAAATACTTGATCTCCCCACTGTATCTTTAGATACGAGATTCACTATATAAGATTTAATTAATGCAAATTTCAGATTTTTTCATGTTCAGTAAATTGTATTTAAAAACAAAGCTGCTGCTGTTGATCCTTCAGCTTTCATAAGCAGCCCTCCCAAGGCCAATACGGGAAACACTGGAAAGGTCTAAAAATGTTCATTGTTTATTATTATTGTTTTTGATAATAGAATTTACTGACAACCATGTCAACATTTTTGTAGTACAAAATAGGTGAGTCGCGTAAATTTATTTTTTGATAAAACAAGTAGCCCCCAACCACTCAACCCCCACCAATTTCCTAGGGGAAACACTGAATCCTATAGTTAGACTTAGGGTGTATTCACACCAGGAAAGTCCTTTGGTCTGCTTGTTTGGTCCGGACCAAAAGTGGACTTTATATTTTTCATTTGGTGCGGTTTGCATTCACATTGTGCTTTTCTTGCAAACAAACTATAACTTGTAAACAAAGCCATGAGGCTGACAATCATTGCTCCCACTGGACAGAAAGGACGGGGGCGGGACTGAGCACACAGATCCAGAAAAAAACAAGTCCTGCATGCTGCGGTTCTGATGTGCACATTTATGCTGTTAGAACTGCAATAGCATTAAAATGTCAGAAGCAGCTAACTTAATGGTGGTTTCGTGATGAAATTCTAATTTTGGAGCGGCGTCAGTAAATGTGTCCCGCAACCCAAAAGAGAAGAGGTGCTCTGCATGTTCTGACCCACAACATGCTGGCAGCAGAGCTGCTAAGCAGGTGACAAAGAATCAGGTGTGATTTCAGTTTATTTAGCTCAGCAACGGTGGCCTGCGAAGTCCAAAAAGGCACATGTTTTATGCAGTTGGTTCGGTTAGAGTCCGGTCTGTATTCACACCAGAAGAGAACTGAAGTGAACCGCACCAGAGTCCATTTGGAAGCGAATTGAGACCACCTCAAAAAGCAGGTCTCGGTCCGGTTGTTTGATCCACACCAGAGTTCACATGAGTGTATTCACACCTGCACAAAAAGTCCGGACCAACGCTGGAAATGAACTCTGGTCCTTTTAAAGTGAAGCAAATTGTCAGGTGTAAATACACCCATAGGTTTCCTGAATTATTTGTTTCTGCTGTTATAGACTTAGACTGCTGGAGCACAAACTGAGCACATTTCCTCACTTTGCTGTTGTCTTTAGTCTCTCTTCTCTAC
>NW_013952996.1:285667-287092 GCF_001266775.1 Austrofundulus limnaeus | reverse complement strand
GCTTATTCTTAAGGGGGCCATGCCCACCCATGCCTTCCCTGCTGGTGCCCCTGCATGAACCACTGGGCGGATTTTTTAAGCTCTCAAAATGTGAGGATTAAGTGTAGCCTAGATCCATGCAGTGGTGTCACTAGGCCTATTTCAGGGGGGCTGGAGCCCCCCTAAAATATTTTAAAGCCCCCCTAAATTACTTTGCTGTAAAAAATGTTTTATTCTTTTTTTTTTTTTACAAAAATTCAATATGATGTGGTCAGAATAAAAAAACATTTAGTATTTCATTATTAACTAAAATATATGATCATAAATCTGTCAGTTTCCCTTTAATTTATAATGTAAGGTAGAGATCCTGTTTGTTGCATTGTTATCCACTCCATTCCATTTGTTCATATAGAGTACTCCCACACCACATGAACCAGTCCATGTTTTTCCTGCAACCTTAATAGCAGCATGCTAGCAGGTTTACACACATGAAGGCTCAGTGAGCAGACCAGGACAATGCTCAGTGAAAAATGGATATACGAACATTTTTCAAGTAAGTATTAATCATCACTGCAGAAACCATAAACATAAAGAGTTGATAGACGGACCGCTAACACTGCTGTCGAGCCACGGGTCCGCCATCTTGGAAAAGCCATTTGCTCAATGAAGTGTCAGCCTGTTTAATCAATCATAACTCACTGAAAACTAAACTGTTTCGCACACTTTTTTCACTGGAAACCCTAAACCTACAGCTATCAAAGCTACATGTAGAAGAAGAATACATAGTTCAACTTATTTAAATATTCTTAGTAGGGTTAACTGTAATACACTATCCAAATATAAAATGCATGATGATGAAATAATGATTTCAATATAATATAATAAGCATAAATTTATTTATGTCGTACGTAATTATGATGATAATATTTCAATATTTTGACGTTTATCTGTGGATAATGAACCAAAGCTGCAGAAATGATTAGTAGCTTGTTTGAAATTTATTCCAGTCAGATGTTCTGGTTGTGTTGGGGATGAGACATCAGAGATGGGCTGAAAGAATCACAGTCTGTGACACCTGTGGAAAGTTTACTGGAGGATGTCATAGCAGTAATAACTTGTATTTGTACAGAAGCATTATTGTGTCAGTTAATCTAAATCAGTGTCGGGGAATAACTGAGAGATTTTATATGGTTTAAAAACTCTCAGTTCATAGTCGGGTAAACACCAGCACTAAACATTATAACTAACTTTAACTGACATTTTATACAGTTTAATTTAATACAGTATAAATTAATACTATACTGTATTAAATTAAATATATTAATTAATCAATTTAATTAAACATAATAAAAATATAATATAATTAAATTAAATATATTAATTAATCAATTTAATTAAACATAATAAAAATATAATATAATTAAATTAAATATATTAAGTACAAAT
>NW_013952996.1:277851-285624 GCF_001266775.1 Austrofundulus limnaeus | reverse complement strand
GTGTGTGTGTGTGTGTGTGTGTGTGTGTGTGTGTGTGTGTGTGTGTGTGTGTTTTCATACAAGTGCTCTAATTATGTCCTGTAAAAGATGAGAATAAAATATCTTTTCACTTAAACTCTAAAGACATTTATTTTTAAATTTATTTAGTGACCTATGTATGTCACCTCAGATTTTGCAGATTCATTATAAAGTCAAAAGTGTACCTTTGAGCCTGCACGGACGCTTCAGGGTGTTTCATGAGCTTTAAGCATGCACGCTGTGTTTAATTGCAGCCGTTCGCTCCGTTCAGATGCATGAACTTTCAGACCTTTGCGGGGCGAAATGCATTCAGACGTGCAACCTTCATGGCAGCTGCGAGATATACAGGTTTAAAGGCCCTCTCGCCCTTTTAAAAAGAAGCAGCAGCTGCCTTTGGATCCCTGCTTTGTCCGCCACGAAGACACCCCCCCACATCCACTCGCACTCAACAAGCTCTTCTAAAGACCCCACTCACTCACACACTGTTTACTTTGCCGTGGACACACCGGGCGTGGAGGCCACCTGCCAGAACTCGGAGGGAGCGAGGGAGAGGAAAAAACAAAAAGAAGACATGGTCTTTGTAATTGTGTTCGTCTATTGAAACAAACCATTCAACAGGTCATACTTGCAAGTTTACCCTTTAATTGAGAGAAGCCAAATGCTGCGCCTGAATGCAACACAGGGCCCTGAGGTCTCTGCCAGCATGCACTGAACACATTTTATAATTTCCCTTAATGCCTCTGCTGTACAGCCTTAACTGTGAGATGCAAATGTTTAGATCAAAATTAAGACTTTTTTTTTTGATTGTGACTTTTGTCGATTTGGTGCAGCCATAAGCTGTGACGGCGAGCTTGTTCTGATTTCCAACACAAAGCGCTCTCTGGCTCCATTCTTTCCTTTTTGTTGCCATATGGCAAATCCATGTAGACATAGCCAAGACCTATTCAGTCAGCCACAGAATGTCCTGCATCAAGAGAACAAAAGACACTTTGTCTGGGTCCTCCATTGATACGAATAGGTGGAAAAAAATATAATTAATCTATGGCTATATCCAGCTAATTAATGCCCATATGCCCCACGGGGGAGCTGAGAGAGCATTCAGCTCAGTTTTAGATTCTCAATAGTTTACATGTTAAAGACAACAGCTGTTTATGTGTTACTTTAATGAAGTCTCCTCGGGGTTGGAGACTGGACACATTTAGGGGGCTTCCTCCTCCTCACACATGGTGCTAAATGGGTCGTCTTCCTCCTGTTTGTCTCAGCAGCTGTGTAACTATATAAAATTTGTCTCAGGAAGTAGAGCCTTGAAGCCGCGTTTGTTCGTTAAAAAGTCTTCAAACCTGAACTGCTCTGGGAGAGTTCAGAGGCCTTCTCTTTAAAGGCCGAGCTGGGATTTAAATGAACATAAATTCTTTTAAACTGAATAATATAAGAAAACAGAACATTTCTATTGAAATTTTAAAGGGTTCTGGCAGGTACTGCTTCAAATCCCAATGAAACATCAGAAAAAAGGCCAAATTTTGATTTATAAAGTATGAAAGACGTGTTAAAACAAACAAGACAGGAAGAAAAATTAAAGTTCACCACCATATGCCAACCATATACCCGTGTCTGTCACTCCCTGACTGCCAAGTTAATAAACGACCAAACTGAAGAGTAGAGCTTAAACCTTCACTGTATGTCAGACCTTAACATTTTTTGAACTGTGTGCTGCAGACTGGTGGTCTCATGGAGATTTTTATACCTCAACAATGTTTTATATTGAGATGTTAAAAAGATTGTACATATCCAGATTAGAAGAGAATATTTTGAGCTGAAATAAAATTGAACTCTACTGTATGTAAGCATGAAAAAAATACTCAAGTTTTGGGGGATTTCAAGAGAAATCTTCAAGTCTTATATAGTCAGAGATGCACTTGGTGAAAGAAGACAAAATATATGCAACAAAATTTAAATGTGGTTAGTTTGTAAAATATCTGTAAATTTTACCCAATTTAAAAAATTTAGAGTTTGTGCTGTTAACTGTCAGCTGAATACTTGATGGAAAAATCTTTAAAAATCATGAAATAAGATGCCACTAAAAACTGTAAACGGTTCCAAAATACCATTTTAACCATGTAAAACCCTCATTACTGTGACCTATTTAAACTTATTTAATTCTTCTACAGCCAGGTATATCTGAGCTCCAAAGATGGATGAGTTTTCTAACTCATTTGCTCAAATCCCATTCATCTCTATTACAGTAAGTTTTTGCTTATTGTTTTCAGTATGTTTTATTCTGCTTCACACTGCTGCCAAAAATAAGAAAACATTGATTTCTACTCGAGCTGTATTGGAATAAGGCTGCTTCAGTGGTCACACTTGACATATTTTAGAGTCTTTAGTTTTAAATCCAACCCCTGATGACCACTTTATTGTGCCCTATAATGTAGGTTTGATAGACATAAAGGGCAGAGATGACAGCGAACATACTGAGCTCATTAAACATGTCCTCTGCAATAGAAAATCATTTGCAGACAAAGAGAATCGGCCTCATGGGCCTCACATCTCAAACTCGCATCTGTTTCTCAAATGTTCTCTAATTAACTTGCAAAATGAGATTTGTTAGTTTTCATTAAAATAAATAAATAAATAAATAAATAAATAAACATGACAAAAATAAATAAGCTTCATCACAGCTGAAAAAAATTTAGCCTCATTTTAAAAGTTTTTTTTTATTTTCTCAATTTTTTTGTCAAAATGAAAGATTATTTGTAAAAATTCTGCAAAACTACCAACTGTTTTGTTTGCTAGCATTTGTTTGGATATTGAGCAATCAAACTATATTATTTTATCCCCAAAGAACCATTTTTTGTCCTGATTCAGTTACTTTATATTTTGTTATCTCAAAAGGGCACATGAAAATAAAGTAGTACAAAAAAGTAAGTATTTTTATACACACAAGTAAAACGGAAAAATTAAATGAAATATCATTCAAACTGACTCCATGTAAATGCCGTATAGGTGATGTACTGGCCTTTCTGTGCAAATGTTACAAGTAAAAACATGATTTGACAGAATGCTTTCTTACCTCTCAAAAACCAGGTAATTAACAGGACAGACTGCAAAGGCTACAATTAAATATAAAAAGGGGGGAAATGGGCAGGAGGGAGGGCTGAATTAGCATTTTCCATGACCATCTGGCATCTGCGCAGGCGACAGGGAACAAAGGCGAGCTGGATGGAGAGGAGAGGCGAGTGTGCCATCGCATTGACCTGCAAATGAGGCTTTGTCACAGAGTTAAAGCTCCCTGACCACCCCACCATCACCACCCTAGCTCCGCAAAAGGAACTCTTCTATTTTTAAAACCTGTTTCAGTGCTGCGTGGCAAAAATGCAAACAGCAGACTGCAGCTCAAACAGTCTCTTTAGAGCTTTAGAGCCTAAACTCATGATACATTTCTGAAACTCGCTGTCTTAGAAGCTGTGACGGTTAAAAATAAACTCTGAAAGGGGTCATGTTTGATGAAATTAGAGGTGGGCCTGTTGTGGGCCTGTTTGAGCTGCTCAAGTTTGGGCCTGTTGTGGAACCAAACATCGGCAGAACGCCTCTTTCAGGTCTGCATGATACGTCGTTTGGGGGAAAACCTAAATAAATAAAGGAGAAATTAAAGTTATAAATATCTAAATATTGGCAGATGTGTGAAAATATGAGTTATTTAATGTATGTTTTAACCATTGTGTGTGTGTGGCCTTGTTTTTCCTACATCATGGGGCCCAGTTTAAAGGAAAATGTAGCCTCCTGGGGCCCGGGTGCTCCTTGTGGGGCCCAACGCCCGGACCCCACAACTTTGGAGGCTGATTTTGGGTGAGGGGGTTGGGTTTAGGACCAAGGTGTGAATTGAGCTTAGGTTAGTTTTAGGGTCAGGTAGGTACCTGTGAGGTTAGCCTTAGGGTTTGTGGTCAGGGTTAGGATACACAATTACCAAAAAAAATGAATGGAAGTCAATGGACGGGCCCCACAAGGATATAAAAACAATTGTGTGTGTGTGTGTGTGTGTGTGTGTGTGTTTAGCTGTTGGACACCTGTCTACCCCCCTCCTGTGGATAAGTGGAGTTTGTAGACAAAGACGTGAGCTGATTGCATCTGACAAATGGTCTGCATGTGTGAAAGTTTATATAACTGGCAATAATAAAAATAAAGTTCAATCACAATAAAAACCTGAAGAACTGCACCACTGGTAATTTGGTCCCAATGTTTCTCGATCTGTGAGAGCTCAGAGTACGTGTGTGGGTCACTTCCTCATTTAAACCGGGCTGGCTCCAAAAGGTAATTATAGACCCACTTTTTTCAATAAAATTTGTCGACTGGTTAATGACATGTTTTGCTCATACAAGCAAAACAAACACACACAAAAGCATTATTACCTGCATTTTCCCTTTCTGTGGATGGTGGTAATGAGCCAGTTTCATTGAGAAATCAGGTATGTTGAGACTGTGGTGCTATATGAAGATGGTTTAAACAGACTTAAAGAGAATTATGAAGATAATTTGTTGGTGAAGTTCCAGTGTTTTGTTGCTTTTTCCTCCTCTCCAGACGCTTTACTTTTTCTTTACATCCACTCAGTATTCATGCCTGTGGATAACAAAGAGCTCGGCTCAATCCACACAGGAGGTGGTGTGACAGGAAACTTGTGGCGGCTTTTCAAATATCTTCTTTCTGCCCCCCACCCTCCCTCTTTTTCTTTTTTTAAACTCTCTTTGCATCCCAACTTTGGTCTTGGTTGGAATAGGAAGGAGGTGTGTGTGTGTGTGTGTGTGTGTGTGTGGGGGGGGGGGGGTCGACCTGTCGCCTCAATCTCTAATTCACTTTGCTCTCCCCACGCATCAAGGGGATCAGATTTAATGCTGTGCAGAAGAGAGGGCAGATCCTTTACAAAGTTGTCCAACGTCACAGAGCGGGTGGCACACTGCGGTTTTTAGAGTCCAGCCTGCCCAAAGTGCAAACAAAACAGCCCCTCTATTAGACCCATTCTATTTGGAAAATCATTATGGCCTATCTTTTACTCTGTGGTTGTTCATTCCACACATCCCAAAGTGATGCTTTGGGCTCCACTTAACATTGTTGCCATTTTGACCAGTTTGTCAGCAGCTTAGAAAATGGTTAGAGGAATGTGGTGCACGGCAGATTGGCGTAACGACTTTTTATAAAAACATGTATTACACTAATAATCCGAGTATGATTTGATTTCGAGTTTCACATAGTTACTGTGTCTAAAGGTGTTTTGTTTGTATTCTGAATTTATTCTGAACATTGCATGGGTTGCAGAAGAATCTCTCAAGAAAACAGTTTAACATACAATCAAGCTATGGTAAGCTATGGTAAATTGTTATGGCCCATCTGCTCTGCTTTTATGAAGCCAAAGCTTTCATACATTTCTGACAACGCCACTGAACTGAGATAGTTGAATTGACATTCCTAGGCTTTAGCAAGTTTATTTATACAACACATTTCAAAGAGCTTTACATGATGAAAGCATAGAAAACCTTACAGTGGCACATGAGGTGACTGGTGACTGAAAGTGACTGATTTTGTTTCTGGGGATGCAGATTTTGAACCAGTCAAATTTTAAAGTAAAAACACTTGACTGCACAGTACCTTGACTGAAAGGAAAATTTTAAATACTTTTTTTAGCTACTTCTTTTATTTCCTTCACCCGAAGGAAAAGCATGTCCAAAGCGTTTTCTAATTGTGATTGTGTTGATATGTTTCGTAGCTCAGTACTCACACACTCTGCTTCTTTGTTCCTTTGTGACTTTAATTCTTAGAAGGAAGAGCAGGTGTAACTAATGATGTTACCAGCGTCTCATTCTTTTTCTCTGTGGTCTCCCTGTAAGCCATGACAGGGTTTCAGCACAATACAACACACTCACTGTTATTATTGGTTACTGTATATTGTTCTTACAACCGTTTACGAATAAACTGGTTGATATATAACACTTTAGATAGAAATGTAAAAGAGATAATAATTTACTAACTGAATAACTTTTCTTTTCTTTTCATTCAGTGCTACAGTAAACAAGATGTGTTGGAGCATTTTATGTTAACAAGCATCAGAGCTGCAGAATGATCCAGCTGGCTCCTCTGTGCTCTTTCTCCATCAATAGATCACAATCAATATATGGTGTAATGTTATAGTACTAAGGGAACACACACCAGTAGAGCACGCAATGCTGAATAATTACAAATGTTAGGAGAATGGTTAGAGGGTTTTATATGTATATTAATGTTTTTAATTCATTTATTTCATTTATAAAAACAAAGTAAATCAACTGTTGAATGAAAAGGGTGCAGCGAAGGTAAAAAAAATCATGTATCTGCCCCTTAGTGAAAAACAACTTCAAACAAACAACTTAAACATGTAAAATATAATCAAAAGAAAAGTTTTGCACCTGTTTGAATGACAGGGATGTGAAGAATAAACACTTTGTAATTATTCTGAAACCTCAGTTTGGAGTCAAGACAAAATAAATGTTTTTATATCTGAAAAATTACAACTTTCATTGCATTGTCTCCATCTCCATTATCTTTCTCTTATCCATAATTGGGTCACGGAGGCAACAGGTCCAAGGGAGAAACCCAGACCTCCCTCTTCTCAGTGACACTTTCCTGCTCATCCTGGGGGACCCTGAGGCACCAGAGAGGATCCATAATCTTTCCAGTGAGTCCTGGGTCTTCTCCGGGGTCTCCTACCAGTGGGACATGCCCAGAACACCTTTAAAGGGAGGCATCCTAATCAGATGAACCAACTCAACTGAATCCTTTCGATGCGGAGGAGTAGTAGCTCTACTCCAAGGGTTGGAACGTAGACAGACCAATAAATCAAGAGCTTTGCTTTTCGACTCAGCTCTTTCTTCACCACAACTGACCGAAACAATGCCTTCATTACTGAGGACGACGCCCCTATCCGTTGAGCCATCTCCCACTCCATCCACCATCACTCGTGAACAAGACACCCAGACACAAACTCCTCCACTGGATGCAGAGACTCTCCCCAGAGGCCATTTCACCCTTTTTTGGTCGAGGACCATGGCCTCAGACTTAGAGGAACTGGCTTTCATCCCAGCCACTTCACACTCGGCTGAAAACCGCCCCAGGCCAGTACACACCCAAGGTCTTGGCCTGAAGACGTCAACAGAACCACATCATACAGCAGAGAAGAGACCCTGTTCATTGCATTCTGAAAGTTGTATTTTTTATTACAAAAGAAAAAAATACTTCTACTTATAAATTTCTTGTTAAGAACTAGATAGACAAGTTTGTGGCTTTCTTAGACTTGTGAAAAATTAGGAAATAAACCACTTAACAATAAACCATCAGGCCTTTTCCTGATGTGCATGTTTTAAAAAATGTCATCAGATTAGATTAAACTTAACGGTCAGACATATCACAGGACCAAGGCAACACTGTGCAGTAGTTAAGTTACTTTAAACCTTGAAATAAACCATAATGCTCCTGTTATTGAAGATGTAGTTGTAGATCAGCCATTTTGTAATAAAACTGTCCAGCTTGTGTTTCTGTCATCTGTAGGATGTTAAAGCAGTACTGTCCCAAATAAACAGTCCAGTGAAGAGCAGGAAATAATCATGTTAGTTTGTAAAATAAAAATAAAAACACACAGAGCCTGGTGTTGTTCCTGTGCTACCATCATGCTGGTCAAGATATTTGTTCTCTGGGGATTTTGGTGCCATTGCACTGTAATTAATATATATATAT
>NW_013952996.1:272830-277599 GCF_001266775.1 Austrofundulus limnaeus | reverse complement strand
ATATATATATATATCAGAAATTTCATGCAGATATTTTAAATATTTTGAAATTGAATGATTAATTAAAATATAAAAAATGACTCAGATTTATGCCATGATTTGTTTTTGTTAAACATACCCTGTAGAGGACCTACAGATGGTTTTGGAGCCAGGGTATGGGGTTAGGGGTTAAATTTAGTCTAGATTCAAAGTAGCCTAAAAAAACCCCAAACAAACGAACAAAAAAAGAAAAAAATGTGGAAATCAACATCACGTGTTTCTTGTGATGGCCGGTGAAGATCACTCATTCTTTATCTGGATCTGGAGCATTATTTTGCTTTGCTGTATTGTCTTACACTGAACCCAACTGTGTAAAATCAAAACTTATATTAGCTGTGTCCCAACTCAAAGGTTGTGTGCTTCTAAGGCTTCCCTTGGAGATCAGTTGAAGGCTGGTGGACCCTAAAAACTAAGCCTCTTATTACAACTTGGTTTCTACTAAACAGGCTTTCATTTACAATTTTAAACTTGTTATAGAATAATATAATAATTTCCCAATTAACAAATTTTGACAGAGGGGCCTCAGTCTCTGAAGTGGGTCACAACCATTAAATCTCACTGCATCCCTGAAGGTTGAATCATACTGTCACATCACTTTTTACCTGTTTATGTCACAATGGGCTTGGTTGGTTGAACCCCAGGTGCAAGACTGAATGATAATGGTCAAAAAAGTTGCATAGGACTTTATTTAACAAAATCAAAAGGCTGGCATGGCAGCAAACTAGATACAAAAACTTGAGCTTGAGCTTTTAACACGAACACGAACACGAACACGAACACGAACACGAACATGAAACAGAAACAAAGATCTGACAAGCACTGAAGACACTGAACAGAATATTAGGGAAACTAATGAGCAGAAACAAGAAACACCTGGGGAAGAAACATGAGGATCAGGTGTGAGTGGGCAGGGCTGGAGAAAAGGCAGACAGGAGGAAGAAAACAGAGGAGGAAAAGACAGAAAACTTAGAATAAATCATAAGCACACACACTAATCATGACAGTTTATTAATCTGTCTGTTTATTAATTAATATGTATCGTTTCAGCCACAGACCCAATCTGCACACCCCGGCTGTACAGTAAACCCACGAGGCAGCTGGAAGATGATTCATTGACTGTGGTCTTTAATGAACATGGATATGTGGTAGCATTGGCAACACATGATCAGTCCATCAGCTGCAGCAGCTGCCATCACTAATCTAAAGGAAACCCTACAGCAGTTCCACTCATACTGTAGCCATCAAAACCTGCAGCTCTTTTCTGTGTGGCAACGTTACAACCGGAGAGCCATATGCAGCTCTGCAGGAAGAAGGCTGCCTCATTGTGGCTGTAATTGGTCGGAGAGGAGAGCGGAGGAGCCGCAGATAGTGTGATGACACTTGAGGAATGAGATCTAACTGTCCCAGCACCAGTCTGACAGCCAGAGTCATCCACCTCCATTCTTCTTCCTCCTCCCTTTTGTTTGAATCCCTTTCAGGTCCTCTGAGGCCAACCTGTTCCCCTTCACATGCCTCTGTTTAGCGGCTGCTAACTCAGTTCTGTCCGTCCATCCATCCTTATATCCATCTCCTCCCCGTCTCTCTCTCTCTGTATTGGCAGAGAAGTTTTCTTTTCCTTCAATCATCTTGGCTCATAAAACATGGGGAGGAGGACCAGGAGGCTGTGTTTTCAGGGCTGGCTACACTGCTATGTGTGCACTGACTCGGACTAATGCTATTCACGCCTTGCATTTGCTCCCCAGGTCCTGTGAAAAGGGACAAGTTGCATCAGCCTCTGTGGGATTAATTGTTGGTGAAAAGGGGAAAAGAGAATCTGGTGATCACTGATAGAATCTTGGCAAAGATAAACACGTTTCATCTATAAATCTGTTTTTTTCCTCCAAATTTAACCACTAACTATTTAAACAAAAACATAAAAAAAACATTGGCTGACTATAGAGTCACAAAGTTCCAATTTGACTCATAAACTCGTGCACTTTTAATGGTTTTGTTAAATAAAGGTTTTACAAAATGTGATTTTTAAAAAATGATTCCTAAGCCTCATTGGACCCGATGAGTTACATTTTGGAAGCTTTAGAAGCTAGAATTTTTTTTTTGTTAAACTTATGCAATTTAATGCCTGGAAAAAATATTTTAAAAGAATTCAATTTACTTTAATTGACTGGATAACCTTTGAAAATATATGAAAGTTTTAACTTCTTTATTGATGGAATCTTGTCAAAATGATTTCTAAGGTAATAGTGATTTCAAACATCTCTTAGCAAGGTCAGTGTGTCTGATCAGGTGGTCTTGGTGTCTCAGATTCATCTTCAAAAACTGATGATTTTGTATTTGATTTTTGATTTTTGTTCACTTCCTGTCTGTGGATGTTTTTTTTTAGCACCAAACTGAACTGTGTAGCATTTTAACCATAAAAACACTAAACCATTTCCAACATAAAAAGGATAGTTCAATGAAGTGTGGTTCTGTGGCTAGTAAATGATTAATTCACTAAAAACTGAACCAATGTAGATTGTGTCTTAAATCAACAAAAAATTAAAAAAGCATCCTAGGAGGTGAAATGATGGTGCAATCTCCCACAGCACTGAGATTTTCGAAGATCTATAAGATTTTTTGGAACTCAAAGTACATGTTGAAAAAAATCAGAGCGACCACATAATTTAGATCAGTCTCCATTTGAGTACTGGCGATGGTTGATTGACCTAGTTGACTATTTTGAAATAGTTTGTTCATCTAAAGTTACTTTCTGTAAGTTTTATTAAAATTTATTCAGCTGCTTTATGAAATTCTTTGTAATAGACAGAAACACAAATACAGAAGCAAAGGCATGCACACACAGGAAAAAAAACCCATTATCATCAGCCTTTGACTTTCATTAGTAATAATTATAAAGTAATGGGTGAAAATATGTACTGCATGTATAAAGTGATGCAGTAGCATAATCTTGTTTTAATGTAACAGCGTAAACAGAGCAGGTCGAGCGTGGAGCAGACCTGGCACTGCAGCGCTGCCTCCTACAATGCACACAAAGGACCGAACGATGGGAATGGCAAAATTGGCAAACTTTTCTTGGTGTCCTGCCATCATCCCTCCCTCCGTCTCACAACAGATGCTACGTTCCATGAAGACACTGTCAGCTGCACAAGAATGAGACCAAATTTGTCCACAATGATGGTGAACAAAGAAAAAAGAGAGAAAAAAAAACATTCCCAAAGTTGGCGTCCAAAGCAAAAAAAAAAGAAAAAAGAATTTGTCACAGCATGGAGGAAGGTGCGAGAGTATGCACAGGCTTCTCTCTAGGAATAAGACCTATTGCCATGGAAACATGCTCCTGCCCCTCCCTCTTTCTACTATTGGTGTCCACATTGATGCACACACTTGTCAGCTGCAGGCCAGGCGCTGTCTGAGTCCAGATGGTGGCGAACCGCATAACTCACTTATCTGTCTCTGGCCTCTAAAGGAATGCCTGAAGGCCTTGGTAATTCCCAGTGGACGTCACCAAAAGGAGAGACATGCAGAGGCAGGCCATCTGCTCTCAAATGCACCAACGCCCTCTTTTTTTTAGTTTTCCTGTCTGTCCCCCCATATTCCACCCCTCCCTTTTTTTATCTTAAAACTTCCAAAGAATCTTTAGTGTTTTTTTTTATTTATTCATAAAAAACGATTCCCAAGAATAATTTCAGTTTTTTAAAAAAGAAAACAGCAAGTGTTGTGACTACTTGGAGACACAAAAATCAGCTTGATCCATATTTACACCCTTTATTTTGGCTCCAACTTGGTTTCATAGGTCCTAAAATGTTTCCAAACTTTTGTTTGTCATACTTTTTAAAATTCACAAAACAATATGAATAGCAAAGTACAAAACAAAAATCAAGACAAAATTCCAAATAAGAAAATCAAATAAGAAAATAAACCACTAAGTTCTGTGAGTTATTATAAACTTTTAAAATTTGCCTTTGGCTTGGCGGTGCCTTCTGTCCTGACTTGAAGTAACTGATGAGAAAACTCCTTAAAACATGTTTCTGTCTGGAAACATAAAAAATAATCTGATTGGATCACTAAACTTTCCTGAATCAAACAGTTTATTGTCCAAGTAGTTTAAAGAAAACAAGAGCTATTAGTAAAATAGTAATGAGAAAAATACACTAAAATTATATTTATAAAATGAAAATTAAATAAAAAATAGTAACTATAACATTTTACATGTTCTAATTTATTAGTCTTTCTCTAAAGCCAACAAGGCCCCTTGGGATAAAAGTTAATATATCAGTTTAAATGATAGCTGAGTGAGACACTTTTTGCACTTTCTGACTCATGTACGGTAAACTACTGTATTTATTCATGTCTAATATTAGAAATTTAACCCTAAAAATCATCCATAAAGTGAGGGAATAGCATTATACACAGGTTATTGATAATTCGATTTTTAATCCTTTTTAGCTCAAAAACTGATGTAAATTTGAGATCGTATTATACATGAATAAATACAGTAATATGACAAAGGTTGAAAATGGATTCCTTACATCTGAGGCAACTGTGACTACTTTGAGAAAAAGAAATTGTCATACAATTTTTTTAGCGTCCCGCAGCATGATGCCAAAGCCATCTGATTCATTTTAGAAACTCCCTCAAGAATGCTCTTTGCGATTGGCCCCCAACTGTCACAGAAGCAGTGCTGAAAGCCACCTGAACAATCTCTGGAAACATTGGGCCTCATGCAAGAACATGTT
>NW_013952996.1:269358-271305 GCF_001266775.1 Austrofundulus limnaeus | reverse complement strand
ACATTGGTGAATGCCACAAATTCTCCTAAATCACTCGTACGCACAACTTAAGAACAAATCTGTGCGTACGAACGGTTCTTGCATGAGGCCCATTGATTCTGGCAAATGAAAAACAATAACTATGTGCTGAGTGAGGAGGGCTATGTTCAGACTTATAGGATGAAGTGTGTGTTGTGATTGGAGAACGTGTGGACAGAAAATGATGGGATAAAAAAGGTTTATTCAGTCTGAAACAAAAGAAACAAAACAGTTACATACAAAATGGTGAAGACAGGAACCTTTATTTAGATCAGGGGTGGGCAGTCATGGTCCTCGAGGGCCACAGTCCTACATGTTTTACATTTCCCCCTGCTCCAAAACACCTGATTCAGTCACTGAACTACCTCTTCCAAGTTCTGCAGTACGGAGGACCGAAATTGAAATAATTAGAAATAAAAGATAAATGAATCTTTAAATAAATAAGTGTATTTTAAATGCACCAAATAAATTAAAAAGGAGAACTTTACCTCATGTTTTATAATTTAATTGACCTTCATATTTATTTTTCAAGCTTAGTTCGAATAAATTATATATTTTAACACATAATTTGGATTTTAATGTTTTTAATATATATTTTACATAGTTTTTCATTTTACTTGTATATACCTCCACACAGGTTATTTTTAGAATGCTGGTCACATGTCTAAGTCTGCCAGACTGGTGCACATACAAACTCTCTCCGGTTTAGCTGTGTTTAAATGTAAATAAATTCTGAAAACAGCATGAAACTCCACTGGGAGAAACAAAACACATTGTGCTACAATTCTTGTAACACTGACTCAAGGTACAGCCATCATCCCCACATGCATATTTTTTGTCATTTTTCCCAAGTTAAGATACTAGCTAAACTGTTGTATTCAAGCAATGGGGTGAGCTGAATTTAACTGAAAAAACTAGAAGCACTCGGAGAGTGCAAACCTCCGCCAAGGCCAATTTCCCCCATCCTGTAATAGAGTAAATGCACAAAAGCAGAGATGGAAACACATTTGCCAAATAAGTTCTGACGTAGCGAACATTTAAGCAGCAGTATGCATAGGATTTCTTCTCGATGGAGTCCAATGGGAAAAAAAGTCAGACGTCATCTGGCAATATTCCTGGTCAAACTGGAGTCGGATTAAGCTCCTAAATTTTCATCAGTCACATTCCACCATGTAAAACGTCTGTTTTATCCCCTTGTATGAGTTTGTAATGGTTTGACTCTCTTTATAAAGTGCTTCCTGGTACAGTCGGCTCATGAAGCGAGTGGGTATATTATTTTATATGGGATAAGATAACTGTCAGAATCATTGTTTGTGTAAGAGTCTAAATTTGTACATGTAAGTCTATAAATGTAAATTTGTTACAACTTTGTCACATTACAAGTACGAATCAAATTTACAAGTACGAATCAAATTTACAAGTACAAATCAAATTTACAAGTACATTTTTTTTACCTGTCAAAATAACAGACATTATGCATGGAACACCGAAAAGATCGATTGCCAACAGTAACTAAGCCAGACCACTAGGGGGACATGACCACTGCCTCATGTGGGACCAGACAAACTCTTTATAAACACAACAATTTGCTGAAGAGAAAAGCATTTGGAGGCTTTTCAGTTTGTCATTCATGTCATGTAGTACAACAATAAAGTAGATAGTGGATTTATGAGGAAATATGTTATTTTTTATTTTTACTTTAACGCTGTCTGATTTCATTTTTTTATATTTTATTCAATTTCTTAAACAGAATCCTGCTTTTATGATAGTCTTTTTTGAACATTTATTTAATTTTTCTATATTCTTAATTTTCTTTTGCACTTTGTCAAAATGTTTTGTCACTGACTTGTCTTGTTGCTGAAATGTTTTATATACTGTAAAGCTGCCTTGCCTCAGGTCAGCAACACAATAATTAATATACTGTACAGT
>NW_013952996.1:265996-268651 GCF_001266775.1 Austrofundulus limnaeus | reverse complement strand
TTTTTTCAATTTCCACCACAGGTTTTCAATCGGGTTGAGATCTGGACTATTTGCAGGCCATGACATCGACATAACGGGGCTCCATGTTAAAAAACATACATTCAAAATAGGTAAAAAACAAAAACAAAAAAATGTGAGTCACATATTGTCATGTTGCTCTCTTAAGCCTCATCATTGACATTCCACAGCTCTGTTTGGGTTCATGTTTTGTCAAAATATTGTCACTTATAGTGGATAAGTGACACATGTATGAATAAAATGTGTGACAGTTTTCACTGTCAGCTGTTAACATTAACATTGATCAATAACATTCAAAGACCTCAGTTAGTGCTTCTAAATTTAGCCTATAAATTTAGCAAGTGCTAATCCACTAATCTTAAAATTAGCAAAAGCCCTTTAGGCTGTAGAAATGTAGTGAAAGTCAATAGAATGTCCCCAAATGTGTAGCTGGGCGAACCTGTGTGTGTGTGTGTGTGTGTGTGTGTGTGTGTGTGTGTGTGTGTGTGTGTGTGTGTGTGTGTGTGTGTGTGTGTGTGTGATTCAGTGAACCCATGCAGACAGAATGTGGTGTGTGTGGATTTTGCAGAGTGAATGGTGATTGTGTATTTCGAAAGGGAAATGGGATGACACCCAGCTTGTATGCGATGCTGTGTGTGGGTGTGTGTGTGTCACAATAAGCCAAAGTCTGTGAGAAAGAGCAGTTTGTCGGTTCAAGTATGCCCCCATGTGATGATAGGGAGAAATAAATGTTGAGACAGAAGTTTTTTTTTTTTCATTTAAATGTAAAATGCGTGTAATAAAGTCTTTACCTGTGTCTGTGTGTATGTATGTTTCTATTAGAAAAATACCTAGTGAAGCACTGGATAGTTTTTAATGAAACTTAGAAAGTGATCATACATCTATAATACCGATTAACTTTTGGAGTCAGTCCGATCCAAGATAGACCCCAAAGTAAATTGACTTTGAAAACACAAACATGAGCATAACTAAGTCAAATATACTAATATTTAGCTAAAATCTATAGTGGTGATAAATGAGACCAACTACAATTTTTCTGGGTCAGACTCTGGCTCCAACATGTAAGACTGGGTGGACAAGTCTTCCCTTGTTCACATCTTTTAATTAATTTTTCAATAAAAAGTTTCTGTGCAGCTATATAGACATAAACCTCTATCAAACTAGATGTAACCTGTCTGGAAGCTGGAGGGAGGCGGGGTGTAAAGTGCCTCGTTTGCTTTTAAAGAGACAGCCTCAAAATGAGTTGATCTGAGACACACCTCAGAAAAGGGGTGGGGCTTGTGGAGTTACAATAAGGAGGAATTCAAACCAAAGCATTGCAGTTTCATTTTATAAAGACCCCAAATGTTCTTCAAAATGAAGGATTTAAATGTGAAAAAGAAGGATTTAAAAACATTATCTCCTATAATATTTTCACCCTCTTGAGCGCAAACATCACAGTAATCAACTATTATACAAAGCTTTTATTTTGCCGATAAGAAATGCGAAGAGTCATTCAGTTTGCATTTTAATATTAGCGTTGTCAAGACCTGCTTACCTCGAGAAAAAATCTTGAAGTTGTCAAGGTTATCATAGTTTGAACTAAATGAGGATATGTGTCTCCATCTGCTAAAAAGTTTGCATCTAATAAAAATGCTCTTGGGTTTGACTTTAACCAATGAGATCCAGATTGTTTTGACGATTAGATCCCTTAAAGCATGAAAAGACATGAAGCCTTGGCATCTGGCTGAAATAGAATCTATAAACTGCTTTTAAGTCTCTGCATCAAATATCCAGAATGTTGTGCAAAAACTCTGTAAAATGTCAAATAGATATTTATTGAATAAGCACTGAGACAACACTTTTATTGATTGAGTATTTTTGGCTTTAAGGTTGATCATTCAATCTGTGTTCCTAACACCTGCAATCACTACAACTACGACAGATTTTCAGAAAATACTTAAATCACAATGTGAAAAGTTGCATTATATGATTAACACAGCCAATATAATCTAATATACTTTGATGCATTCTGTTTTATTATTTTTGTCAAACTTTTTTGAGCTGAAAAAAGTTTGCCAACATTTGTTGAAACCTACTGGCTACAGAACTTATTACATTTTTGGCAAAATATCTGTGGTAAAGGAATATTTTAATCACTTTCTCCCATAAACTTCAAATACAGGGCCAAAGAAGACTGGAAATTTAGAAATAATTGGTAAGAGTAAGACTAGAAAATAGTGTTAAGTTTTGCTTTGTGTAGATATAGTAATTATAAGCTTCTCGTGTGGCAACATTTCCTATCTTGGATTTGTACATAATGAGATGAAGATTAGAACTTGTCCTAACATAACTTACATGGATGTCCTTTATTTATCTTGTTAGAGAAGAGTTGGAACACTGAATACAAAACATGACCAAACAGCAGATCTGAACAACCACAGACCAAATGATTTACTCTCTCCAGCGGCAGCAAAAAACCCAAGCCAAAAGTGAACCGATGTCACCATAACACACAATCGTCACAAATACAGTGGTCCTGTGTCACGATGAGCCTCAGCACCACGACTGGGGGTGTGGGGCTGGTCTCTCTCTCTCTCTCTCTCTCTCTCTCTCTCTCTCTCTCTCTCTCTCTCTCTCTGTGTGTGTGTGTGTGTG
>NW_013952996.1:251364-260835 GCF_001266775.1 Austrofundulus limnaeus | reverse complement strand
GGGGCATAAAGCCCCAGACAGCATAGCTCCTAGGATCATTGGGACACTCAAACCCCTCCACCACGATAAGGTAGCAGCCCAAGGAGAGGTAACTAAAACTAACTAAATAGCAAAAACTGAAATTGAAAAACATTTTAGTTAACTAAAAAAATAAAAACTGTAATAAAACGAAAAACAATAACTAACTAAAACTGTACACATTTTTTGCAAAACTAACTAAAACTAACTGAAATGATAGAAAGAATACCCTTAGTTTTAGTGTTTAGTGTTATTTTATTTTATTTTATTTTATTCAAATTGAGTAGTTTCACATTAGCTGTGGTCCATAATAACACTTGTTTACACTCTACTGCTGCTCAGCATCGTCTGCCAAATGACAACAACAAAAGTTGGGAGAAAGCAGCAAAGTACACTTTGGGATTTCTTTGAATATGACACTGAGAAAAATAAAAGCAAGTCTTGTAGTGGAAGACTTGCTTTTATTTTATCATCATGATAAAATAAGTGGAATACTTCTCAAGGGAAAACCTGCATGAATCAAGCTTGCACAAGATAGCTAACTATGGCTATCTTGATAGCTTCTCTCAGTAGCTCCCATGAAAAACAAGCAACAGGTAGCACCAGGTTGGAGACAACTATTATCTTCATCCTAAAATACTCAGCTAAGTCCTTAGTTGGCAAAATTGAGTTACGCAATTATTTTAGGACGGTATTGCTATAATATACTGCTTGAACTAATGACCAAAATACAGTAGCTGTTGGTTAGTTAACTCACAGGAACATCACAAGCTTGAGGATGCATTGGTAAACTAGAAAAAACTAATACAGTACTACAACTAATACAAACTGAACTAAAAGAAAAAAGTCAAAACAAAATAAAACTAAACTATAATGAAAAATCCAAAATTATTATAACCTTGGTCCTGGATCTTCCTTGGGGACTTCTCCCAGTCATAGTGTAAAGCACAGAGGAGTTCTGAGAAGCGTGTGCAGGAAATGTGAGATTGCACAATAAATCTAGTGATAAATGTGGAAGTCAGACCAAAGGAATTCATTCTGTAGAAGACTTACTCCAAACACAGCTTAAACTGCATGGCTGTTGTCTTTTTCCTTATTCCTTATTATCTGGGCATCCAAAAAACTCTTTAAGAAGTCTTCAGTTAAACCAAAATGCTGCTGCTAGAGTTTTAATGAGCGTTGGAAGGAGAGACCATATTTCTCCAGTTTTAGCTTCTCTCCACTGGCTCCCTGTCAAATTCAGAATAGAATTTAAAATATTACTCCTAACATAAAAAGCTCTTAACTAGTGTTGTAGTACTTGAAACTGGTTTTGGTCTTAAGACCGGTCTCAAGACCACTTTTTGATGGTCTTGGTCTTGTCTCGGACTCGACAGCATATGTACTCTGTCTTGTCTCGGTCTCGGATATTGAGGACTCAGAATTTTATTCCAAGACCAGTCAAGACCACAACTGTGAAAATGTCATTAAATAGCCAGATTATTGTCCAATTTATTAGTTAACATTCTTGCTTTCATTGGATTTAAAACACACTGATTCAAATCCAAACCTGACTAATTGCTATTTATGTATTTTTGTTACTGGCTGTAACCCATCCCCACCGTCTTCACTCGCATTCAGTCAAGGAAACTAAGCAGTGGTTCTCTGGGAGCGGTAAAAGATGTCTTCAAAATTTTAAGTAAAAAATGGCTACATTATTCATAAATAATATAATTGTAAAACAACAACAACCAGGAGAAAGCATACAACAACTTGTAAATTCTGCAGAGCTTCACTTTCAGAGACGATGGGACAACTTTCAACTTTTATTGTCACTAACATCAACAATCTGCCTGTTTGGGAGCAGAGGAAAGAATTTTGCTACAAAGATTTTGTATATATTAGCTCTTAGCTACAGCGGGGGAAAAGTTTTTAGTCAGCCACCAATTGTTCAAGTTCTCCCACTTAAGATGAGAGGCCTGTAGGGGGACACGTCTGGCCCTGCAGAATCTGAGTCCCTGGTGGCGTACACTGCAAAAACTGTTCATCTTACCAAGTTTTAAAATCTTATATCCAGCCAAAATATCTTTTTGATCTTGTTTTGAGACTGGTTGAAGAAAATTTTACTTGGTAAGATTCTTGAAATAAGAAAAAATTGAGTCAAATCAAGTATTTCAAGAAGTCTTACCAAGTAAAATTTTGTTACTCCACTGGCAGATATTTTGTCTTAATTTGAGTCAAAATTTCAGGCTAACAAGACAAATAATCTTACATATTCTGAAAACAAGATGATTATTCTTACACAATCAGTTCTTGTTTAGTAAATCAGTCTCAAAACAAGTTCAAAAAGATTTTTTGGCTGCATACACACAGGGTTAAATAAATCCTTATTTATAATTGGAAAACAATACTGGAAAATGTGATTACTGTGGAGAAGATGAGGATATGGAAAATGTTTTAATACATCGCAAAAAATACCAAAATGAAAGAAATCAATTGATTAAAAGACTCAATGAAATTAAAACAAGATTTGAAATTATAGAAATGTTACGAATGCGAAGCAATTCAAATTCAGAAACCTTTCAATTGTTAATGAAGTATTTCAGACAGACTCGATTGTATGAAAGAACATAGTTTTTTTATTTTAAATTATTTATTTATTTTTTATTCATTCATTTTTTTTTTTGAGAGCTGATCCAGTCCACACTCCACATCAGTAGGTGGCGGTAATGCACCTTAACGTTGTTTGCCAACCGCCAAAAAATAACTAAGAAGAAGAAGAAGAAGAAGAAGAAGAAGAAGAAGAAGAAGAAGAAGAAGAAGAAGAAGAAGAATCTCATTGCTGGTTCATTGTTTTGGTTCCTACCTACTGTTTGATGTTCATCGTAGTCTCCTTGTGTTTAGAGTTGTTTGCTGCCTTGACAGCTTTTGTTTTATTTTTGTTAAAATAAATCTTTTATTTAAAAACCTATTTCTCCGCCTGGAATTGGGTTCGTTCCACCACCGCATCTCCACAGAATGAACCAGCCTGCCTTCGAATCCTCCGGGAGAGTAAGTTTTTTTGATTTTGCAGAAAAAGAGAACATTTTTTCTCCCTTAAAGGAGTGGGGGAGAAGACCATATTAGAGACGGATCAGGACTCACCAGATCCAGCAGTCTGTAATCTGGGTGGGTGGTTTCCAGACTGTTCCTGCTCAGTCTGCTGGGACATGGGAGCGCCAGAGTCCGGAGATTGAGATCCTTCCGTCCCCTCTCCTTGTGGAGGAAGAGGAGGAGAGAACCAGGGTCCAGGACAGGATGCAGTTCTGGGGGGACTCGCCTGGCGGTAAAACCCACTCCACCATCTGGTTCTTCTCAGCGCCACCATCGCCGACGGAGGAAGGCGGCGGTTCCTCCAGAGCCATCTGAGATTTTCTTCTCCAAGCCTCAGGACAGTGAACCCAAGTTCGACCCAGACTACGACCCCGAGCTCGATCCATTCTGCTCCGAATACATCGGGTACTGCTCGGCCGGGTCAATGGATCCTGTTCCTCCAGTTCCGCCTCCGCCTCGCCCACCAGCGTCTCCCCCGAGACATTCTCAGACACCACCTCCTCTTGTGTCACTTTTGAGGAAGTCCCAGACGCCGTCACCTCCGAGAGGGTCCTGGTTACCGCCTCCACCTGTGCCACTTCTGAGGAAGTCCAGGACGCCTCTCACCCCTGTGCCTCCTCCGAGAGGTTCCAGCGCTGCTTGCCTCCTGCCTCGTTGGGACGCTTCCACCTCCATTTCGGCACCAGGAAGGCTAGATACTTCCACTGCCTCTCACCCTCAGGAGGGGGCTGATGTTGCTACAACCACCTGCGCTCCAGTGAGGCTGAATGCGTCCACCTCCACCTCTGCTCCAGCTGGACTCAACGCTGCCACTTCAACTTTTGTTCCCCAGACGATTGACACCTCAACTGCCCCCTGCGTTCTCCTGAGGGTCGATGCGTCCACCTCTTGTGGGGAGGGTCTTAGGGGCAAGGAAGTGTCGGTGACCACCCTGGCGGCTCTGGAGGTGTGCATGGCAGTAGTTCTGGTGGAGGTGTTGTTCCCGCCCATCACAGTTCCTGAGACGGAGTCCACTGAACCAGAGTCGGAGCCAGATTCTGCACCTGAGTCCTTACCGTCTGCAGCTGAGGATTCCAAGCCGTCTGCAGTCCTTGAGGTGGTCCACGAACCAGCTCCAGTCCCAACCGAGCTCTCCATGCCTGCTGCAGCCCAAGCTGAGCTCTCATCGCCAGCTGCAGCCCTAGCTGAACTCTCTTCGCCAGCTGCAGTCCCAGCAGAGCTCTCCATGCCTGCTGCAGTCCCAGCAGAGCTCTCATCGCCAGCTGCAGTCCCAGCAGAGCTCTCATTGCCAGCTGCAGTCCCAGCAGAGCTCTCATTGCCAGCTGCAGTCCCAGCAGAGCTCTCATCGCCAGCTGCAGTCCCAGCAGAGCTCTCATTGCCAGCTGCAGAGCTGCAGTCCCAGCAGAGCTCTCCACGCCTGCTGCAGTCCTAGCAGAGCTCTCATTGCCAGCTGCCACCACAACAGAGCTCTCATCGCCTGCTACAGTTCCATCATCTGCTGGTCCTGCAGTGTTTCCTGTGCCAGCCCCTGCAGGATCTCCAGAGCTGGCCCCTGCAGTGTCTCCTCCAGAGCCAGCCCCTGCAGAGTCTCCTCCAGAGCCGGCCCCTGCAGAGTCTCCTCCAGAGCCAGCCCCGGCAGTGTCTCCTCCAGAGCCGGCCCCTGCAGAGTCTCCTTCAGAGCAGGCCCCTGCAGAGTCTCCTCTGCTGGCCCATCCTGAGTACCTCCATGGCCGAGCTTCGGGCCACTCACCAGAGCTCCGTCCTCGCCGTGGCCGACCTTCAGGTCACCCGCCAGAGATTCGTCCTCGCTGTGGCTGAGCTTCAGGCCGCCCACCAGAGCTCCACCTCTGATGCGGTTGGACCCACGGCCGCCCTCCAGAACTCCGTCTTTGTTGCGGCCAAGCTCACTGTCGCCCTCCGGAGCTTCCCTCTCATCGTTGTTGGGCCCCTGGGCGCCCACTTGAACTTTCTGAACATTCCAGATGTGCCTAGGGCCATCCAGTGACTATTTTTTTTCCAGGACTCTTTTTGCCTGTCGGTTTTTGGTTTCATTTTCTGTATATTGTTTGTTATGTCCTGTGTTCGCTGTGGTTTTTGTCTCGTGCCCTCCATCCTGTGTAGTTGTACCCCCCTCCACCCTCCCGTGTCTATTGTTGTTGGATTCGTAGGGGGTGGGGGTACTGTTGAGAATGTGTTTTGTCTGTTGTTTTGTTCATGTCGCCCTCGTGTGTTTTCTCAGTATATTTATTGCTCATCCTTCCCCAGTCTGTTTTCTAGGTCACTCTCATTGTAATTATGCTCAACTTTCACTTGTTTGTTATCAGTCCCCTCTCCAGCTGTCACTCATTTCTCATTTCCTCTATTAGTATATATTCTGGTTCAGTTCTTCATCTCATCGCTGGTTCATTGTTTTGGTTCCTACCTACTGTTTGATGTTCATCGTAGTCTCCTTGTGTTTATAGTTGTTTGCTGCCTTGACAGCTTTTGTTTTATTTTTGTTAAAATAAAACTTTTATTTAAAAACTTATTTCTCTACCTGGAATTGGGTTCGTTCCACCACCGCATCTCTACACTAAACGTCTTGAAATTGGCCTCTGTCTCTTTATGAACCTCCTTCTGCTTCTGTTCCGTCCCGTTCGGGGTGTGTGTGTGTGGGGGGGGGTGCGCGTGCGCTATGATGCAGTTTACTTGGCATCTGAAAATACATTTCCTCAAAGGTATTTTTAATCTGAAAAGAGCTTCACTGAGTGAGAACTAATGTTGAGAGCTCAGCAGACAGTTTAAGTTTTCACTTTCACTTAGCCTGCAGGAGTCATGGGCGGGGTGTGTGGAGAGGGGGGGGGAGGGGGTGCGCTCTGCCATGAGGAAGTTCAGCTTAAAGACACGTCACAGAGGCGTTCCTGGTCCCCAAAGGCGTTTCTGGTTCCCACCTGTCGTTTTGCTTTTCAGCATGGCTTCCTAAAAACGTTGCAGGATTTCTCAAACATGCATGAGTGAGTCAAAGCAAGGCTTTGGGCATGTTTTTTATGAGAGTATAACATCAAAACATGATATAAAAGTCAAAAAAGTTGATTTTACATGATGTTGCCCCTTTTACTGCCAAAAAATTTAATTAAGGTCGTATTCAGACCTGACAATTTGCTCCGCTTTAAACGAACCAGAGTTCATTTCCAGCGTTGCTCCGGACATTTTGAGCAGGTGTGAATACACTCATGCGAACTCTGGTCTGGTGCGGATCAAACAACCGGACCGAGACCCGCTTTTTGTGATGGTCTCGGTTCACTTCCAAAGGAACCCTGGTGCGTTTCACTTAAGTTCGCTTCTGGTGTGAATACAGACCAAACTCTAACCGAACCAACCGCATTAAACATGCACCTTTTTGGACTTCACAGGCCACCTTTGCTGAGCTAAATAAACTGAAATCATACCTGTTTCGTTGTCGCCTGTTAGCAGCTCTACTGGCAGCATGTTGTGGGTCAGAACACGCAGAGCACCTCATCTCCTTTGGGTCACGGGACACATTTACTGACGTCGTTCCAAAATTACAATATCATCACGGAGCCACCATTGAATTAGCTGCTTCTGACATTTTAAATGCTATTGCAGTTGTACTATCAGCATAAACGTGTGCATCAGAACCGCAACATGCAGGACTTCCTTGTTTTTTTCTGGGTCCGTCCTTCAGTCCCGCCCCCGTCCTTTCTGTCCAATGGGAGCAATGATCGCCACCCTCATGGCTTTGTTTACAAGTTAGAGTTCATTTGCAAAAAAGCACAATGTGAATGCAAACCGCACCAAATGAAAAAAATAAAGTCCACTTTTGGTCTGGACCAAACAAGTGGACCAAAGGACTTTCCTGGTCTGAACACACCCTAAAAACGGTAGAAAATATATTTTTTTTAACCGTTATTTTACCAGGCAAGTCCCATTGAGATCACAAATCACTTTTTCAAGGGAGGCCTGGGCCTGAAGGCAACCTATTATACATGTTGTGCACCTGTTGCACAAGATAAAATCATACTCTGAACCAAATGAATTACCATTGCTTCCCATCCATTTTCCAGAACTTTTGAACATCTCCAAATGTTTCTAAATAAATAAACCATGATGACCAACTGTGCTTCCTTTCAGTATACTAGTGGGGGAACAGATAATACCTTTTATCCCTCTGTGAATAAAAAGGTTTCTCTCACAAGCTGAGGGCCTTCTGAGTCCTCCTAGCAGCTCCAATCCTCGCTTCTGCTCCATCCAAGAGGATTTTCAAGCTTTTCTTTAGAGTCTCTCAACAAAGAAGGAGAGTGTTAAGATTTTTAAAGCCTCACAAGAAACACTATCAGCCCGAGGAGACACTTGCGGCTTAAGCAGTAGGGAAACAAGCAAAGTAAGCAAACAAACCCACTGGGATTCAGATACTGTGTATTTATCTTTTGTTCTGAAAACACAAATCAGCCTATTTTGTTTTGCTCTTTTTTATCAGATGGCCATAATGAGCTGCTGTCTGATTAGTTGCCTGAGAAGGCCCTATGATCAGAGGGGGCTCTTATTGTCAACATTAAACTTCAAGCTGAACAACAACAAACACTGAACTCCTCTGGCCTCTTTAATCTGCCTCCCTCCTGTCTGCGCTCAATATTGGAGCTGTGATTTTGGTTTTGAGATGGACAGACCAGAGCAATGTGCTTTAAATTAACACAAGAACCCCCCCCCCCCACACACACACACACACAAACACACTTGTTCCTCAATTCCATAGATGGAAAAAATCTATTAAGTCTTTGATAGTGTCACATCTGGGCTGGGATGACATCAGTAAGAAGTGTGGGTCTGATGTGGGTCCTCAGTTAGCAAAGGTGGCTGCTTCACTGCCTCCTGGCCCTCATTTAGACAGCCAGAGACGCCCTAGAGCAGGGGTGGGCAATCATGGTCCTCGAGGGCCACAGCCCTACATGTTTTACATTTTCCCCTGCTTCAACACACCTGATTCAGTCACTGAACTACCTCTTCCAAGTTCTGCAGTATGGAGGACYGAAACTGACATAATTAGAAATAAAAGCAGAAATAGATAAATGAACCTTTAAATAAATAAATATATTTTAAATGCACCAAATAAATTTAAAAGAACTTTACCTCATGTTTTATAAATTAATTGACCTTCAACTAAACTTTAAACTTTTAGCTAAACCGAGGCAGCACAAACATGCAACGCATGGAAATAAAAAGACTTGTTGTAAAAAAAATAATTAAGTATAAATATTTAAGACACATTTAACTAATTTGTTGGAACTGACCTGTAAAAATAAATATGAAAGTCAATTAAAAAATTTAAAACAGGAGATAAAGTTCTCCTTTTTTCATTTAATTGGTGCATTTTAAGTGTATTTATTTAGTGGTTCATATAATTTTGCTTTTATTTCTAATTATGTCAGTTTTGGTCCTCGGTACTGCAGAATCCTGATAATCATCTATTCATTCATATCAGGTGTGTTGGAGCAGAGAAACAAGTAAAACATGCAGGGCTGTGGCCCTTGAGGACCTGGGTTGTCCATGCCTGCCGTAGATGAAACAACCAGGAAGGTGCTGCTGGGAAGTTATGTGCCAGAGATCAAAAACACAGCTAATTACACCTGGTTGATCTTTATAAAGTTGGAAGTTCTGTCACTTTGAGCTACACCCAACCTCTTCCACTCTGAAGTCACACAGAGGCAAGAACTACATACCATAAAAACTGTCTGGCTGGATTTGTGGTCATTGTGATCAAAACCACAAATGAGGATTGGTAGGTCTGTTGCTACGAGTGTGTGTGACTGTGTGAATGTTGAAGTGGAAAAAGTGTATGGCTTCTCTTGTTGTAATTCTTCATGACTATAAGGGCTGTAGAGCTTTACGAGCAAACATGATGCTAACATACTTCCCACTGATGTTTGGTTATGGGCGTGTATTTCCTATAAAAGAGAGACAGCAACAGTGTGAGAGAAAATTCTGCTCTGGGATGCGTTGCATCAACTGATTAAAGGAGAATGCCTTCATTGAAGTGAACATGAAAGTGATACTTCAAATCTTTAAAAGTAAGGTCCTGTGGAAATGTTATAAACATGACCTGGTGTAAATACACCTCTTTGAACAGCCTCAATTTGGAAAAATACAGTTTATTTCTGATCAGTTTTAAAAGCCAGTCGGTGTGGGGCAAAGTCCATTCACCTTGCAACAACTTTAATAAAAATGTTACAATGTTTCAGGTCAGCTATTTTTTACTGTGAATTTTGCTGATACATGTTTAATATGTAGGGCGGCACGGTGGCTCAGTTGGTAGAGCTGATGCCTCTCAGCAAGAAGGTCACCGGTTCAAATCCCGGTCTGGGGACCTTTCTGGGTAGAGTTTGC
>NW_013952996.1:245358-250720 GCF_001266775.1 Austrofundulus limnaeus | reverse complement strand
GGGGCTACACCTCCAAAATATGCTCATCTCCAAATGCAATCAAACATGTACTAAGTTGTGTCACGACAGTGAATTTATTAAACATATGAAAATAATAAAACAGCATTACAATGTCATGTAGTGTTTTATTTTTTGTACATAAATTTTGCTCTTCTGTAAATGAGAAACAAATATCTTCAGGACTCTGGTTAAAGTCAGGGATGTTTTAACAAGATTCTTCTCTATGTAGCATGGTCAGTGCAGTGAGGTGTGATGTTGTACCTGAGGAAAGTCTGGATTCTCTTCAGTGTTGAGAAGCTCCTCTCAGATTCAACTGCGGTCAGAGGAGATGTGATGAGAGTCTTCAGCAGAGTCACAGTCTCTGAAGGTGTCCTGCATATTATTCTCCATGAAGAGCTGGTACAGAGTCACAGCACCACTGCAGCGCCTGAACTAGATCAGACTTCTTGGTCCAGTTCAGCAGTGGGTGAGCCTTCATGATCTTTAGTGCTGCTTCAGAGAATTGTCCTGCAGGAACCTGTCTGCAGCAGTGTAACTCTGATCAGATGTTTTGTGAATGGCTCAAGATGATGTCACAAACCTAAAACAATAAATGCACAAATTTACTTCAATATTAAGATGGCAACAAGTGAGCTTTCTAATATCTATTTAATAAATAGAAAACAATTACTGTTATTTTAATATCAACAAATTGTTGCACCTCTAAGGTAAACTATTAATTATATTTTTCTTTTAAAAATGTACTCACTTTATTAAAAAAACAAAATAAACTATGCACAACAGAAGAAAAAAATATATAAATAAAACAAAAGGCAGCAGAAAGAAGAAAAATATCTTCTAATATCTGCACCTTTTCAAGAATAAATTCAGATAATAGTAATTTACAAAAAACAAAACCAAACAGAAACATAAAAATATCTTTATGTTATATTAAGTGGTGTTCACCATTATTTATTTTACATGATGCTCAAAAATAAAGGAAACACCAACACAATCTAACTACACCATGCTCTTGCTCAATTTTTATTATGTCTGGCTTATTCAGTCCAAGCTACTTCACTTCTAGTTTCTCCTCATATGTTCTGCTTTGGAAAGGTTTAGCGATAAGGGACTTAACTGTTTTGTTTTTCTCCTACATTTTCTCGACTAGTTTGTTCTCCAAAATCCGTCTCCAAAATCCGCCTCGTGATCTCTGCCTGCCAGCCGTCACACTAATATTAAGTTGTCGACACGGGGTGAACCCACTACCGCTTTGTGTTTGCAGGTCAGCTGCGAACCCAGGCTACTCTATTCTTTTGCATTGAGGACTTACTGCACATGTCCAAAATCTTCACGAGTTGTGTATGGGACTCTGGGGCGCCGAACATGGCGTGACCTGGAAGTGACTCACACAAAAACGTTCATGAGTAAAATAGAAGTTTACACATCAATAACTATAAACTCTTTATTTTGCTTATCAGAAAACAAATATACTATATATTGTCGAAACATTCGTAACATTTTCTTTTGTTATTTTATTTTATTTTATTTTTGTGTACCCAAAGTACAGGGGGGAGGGCGCGAACGCGCGCCCCCCTATTGAGCAGCTGCCACTGCCCCCAATTTATCTGAAAAAGGGGTGTCTGTACATAAAAACTGCCTTTAAATCATGCTTCTTCACCTACCCAATTCCATGAGGCATTGCAGGTGAAAGTTGTCTGAATCAAAAGCAGGAAATAAAGCTGTGCCAACATTTTCAAATTTCTCTTTCTCCTTGACACAAAATTAAGTTTTAGAAACTTTTTAGGCGAGAACGTAACCCTGTAGAACACAAATATACTGTATACTTGCTTTTCCAATATTTCGCTTAAATACTATTTTACTCAAAGGTTTTTGGAGTGTCGCTACACTCTGCTCCGGAGCTCAGCTGACCACGGGTGCTGCTGGAGAGAACACACACACGTTTGTTCTTCAACCCTGTGGGGACATTGCATTGACCTCCATTAACTTTTTTTAGACTTTATAGCCCAGGGGTGCCCAACCAGTCGATGGGATCTACCGGTCGATCGACAGCTGGTTTCCAGTCGATCGCGGAGAGCGCTGCACAACCTTGTTTATTAACATTCTAGCCTTGAACGCACTCCGAGCACAACCTTGTTTATTAACATTCCAGTCTAGAACGAGCTCCCTCCCCCTCTTGTATATTCTCATAGACATAGTCTTGCAAGTTTTGGGTGCTGTGAAACAGCACTCCGAACATGATCACGTGAGACTTTAGGTTCACGTGTTGTTGAAAACAAGCAGCCAGAGAGTTGTTATTGATCACGCAGAAAAAATGAACGTAAAACGAGCTAACAAGCTAACAAATACTTATTATTTTCACCTGGAGTGGGAAAAGGACTCATGTAATTCGAGCGCTGCCTTGTCCAAAAAGGATAACGTGGAACAGCATTTCAAAACAATGCAAGTAAGGCTAATGTTATCCTGGCTCAACACAAAACGTCTTTCAGCGATGACAAAGTTAAAGCGTTTGATGCTGCTGATGTGCTTTTCCGTGATTTTAAAAATAAAATTGAGATTGTGGCTGCTATAAAGACGTGCATTTGTCCAGAATGGATGACATTGTGTCCAAATTCATGTCTGTGTTTCACCTGGACTGCTCTGGTGTTGAAACTGAGGTTTTGACTCTGCAAAAATGACATAGGGATCAAATCCAGAGCAACAAGTGGCATGGATGAAGAGTTCTGGAGTCTGCTGTCAGAGGAAACGTTTCCCACCATCAGAAGAGGTGCTTTGAACTTGACAGCACTTTTTGGATCTATCTGTGAGAGTCTGCTTTCTCTCACATGAAAATCATCAAATCCAAGAAGAGATCCACAAAGACTGATGATCATCTGGAGACCTTCCTGCACTTCTCTCATCCACCTCATACTGCCCGCCTATGAGACCCTGGCCTCCTCTCAGTGTCAGAAGTCTCACTAAGGTAGACATATATTTATTTTTGTATAGCTTGCATAAAAAGTTGTCTCCTATAGACTTGTCACAATGTGTATGCATGTTATTTTTTAAATATTTTTTTATTTTATTTGTTTTATTACATTTTAGACCAGACTAGTGTGTTAAACACTGACTGGCACCTTTATGTTTGTTATTTATTCCTTTATTTTGCAGTTTGGGTGTGCCCTTCATTCTCTGTACGTAAAGTGGCTGTGTGTGTGTGTCTTGTCTTATAGGTGGTGAACCAGGTGAAACTCTTTGAATGGCCCTTTGGAGCCAGCACTCTGGACCAGTGAGGGACTGTGCCCTTCAGCACCTGCAGATGACACACCATCCTGCATGCTGCACAGAGCCAGCTTCCTAGTTTTGATATTCAGGTTTTATTGAGGTTTGAAGTAGTTGTTGTAGGTTTGTGAATGTGCACCTTTGTAAGACACTTTTTGTAAATAGTGAGTGTAAATGAAGGAGTTTTATATTGTGTGCTTTGGTTTTGAAAAATGGGCAGCACTGTTGACCATGATTGTTTTGTGTTTTTTCCCCTGTATGGAGAGAAGAGAGGTGAGATCTGTGATTAAACAGAGACGAGTTCCCTGCTCCAAAGTTACAGGACCTTCTCAAATAATTAGCATTTTGTGATAAAGTTCATTATTTTCTGTAATGTACTGATAAACATTAAACTTTCATATGTTTTAGATTCATTGCACACCAACTGAAGTAGTTCAAGCCTTTTATTGTTTTAATATTGATTATTTTGGCAAAAAGGTAAAGAAAAATAAAAAATCCCTATCTCAAAAAATTAGCATATTTCATCCGACCAATAAAAGAAAAGTGTTTTAATACAAAAAAGTCAACCTTCAAATAATTATGTTCAGTTATGCACTCAATACTTGGTTGGGAATCCTTTTACAGAAATGACTGCTTCAGTGTGGCGTGGCATGGAGGCAATCAGCCTGTAGCACTGCTGAGGTGTTATGGAGACCCAGGATGTTTCGATAGCGGCCTTAAGCTCATCCAGTATGTTGGGTCTTGTATCTCAACTTTTTCTTCACAATATCCCACAGATTCTCTATGAGGTTCAGGTCAGGAGAGTTGGCAGGCCAGTTGAACACAGTAAAACCATGGTCAGTAAACCATTTACCAGTGGTTTTGGCACTGAGAGCAGGTGCCAGGTCATGCTGAAAAATGAAATCATCTCCATAAAGCTTTTCAGCAGATGGAAGCATGAAGTGCTCCAAAATCTCCTGATAGCTAGCTGCATTGACACTGCCCTTGATAAAACACAGTGGACCAACACCAGCAGCTGATATGGCACCCCAGACAATCACTGACTGACAACTCTTCTCGTTGTGCAGCGTTTTCTGCCACACTTTTTCCTTCCCACAGACTTCCCACTGAGGTGCCTTGTTATACTCTATCAAGGCATCTCATGAAGGCCGAAACCAACTGCTGAATATTTTCTGAGTGTTTATTAAACATGAGGTCTAAGAGGTTTTAACTACCTATAGAACAGTCACGGTGTAAGTTTTGCTACAGGACTGTGTTAGCAAACGAAGTGTCTGCTGAGTTTCACTTTTTACTCCGGCAGAAGACACAGTCTCCTGAGTGGGTGGAGATTATACACAATGTTTGTAGGTTAAGCCGGATCCAACACGGGCTGACTGGTAAGGAACAGAACAGATCCAGCCAATGTGGGAGTATATTGTTTGTTTGTTTTTTCTCTCTCTGCCTGATTTAATTTCACATATTTGCAGTCTCATTTTCTACTCAGTAACGTGGTCAAATTCAAAATATAACTTAGCAAAACACTTCAACTAAAGTAAAAAAAGTAGATTAGAATAATTACTCGAAAAGTCCAAATTATCGAAAATTTGTACTTAACTACACAATGCTACTGAATGTACAGTAATTTGTTACTTACAACTCTTGGTTTTCATCGATAGCTACTAACCCACAAACACCCATACGACACAAACTTTTTAACTTTTGTAGGAAAAAGCCACGTTGTCCCCAACCCAGATGCAGCGATGCCATTAAAAAAATAAAAATAAAATAGAACTCAGAGCATGACACAGAATCTACATCACAGGGAGATACAGCGGGTAAAATAAGTATTGAACACATCACCATTTTTCTCAGTAAATATATTACTAGAGGTGCTAATGACATGAAATTTTCACCAGATGTCGGTAACAACCCAAGTGATCCATACATACAAAGAAATCAAACCATAAATGTCCAGAAATGAAGTTATTTGTAATAATGTGGAATGGTACAGGGAAAAAGTATTGAACACACTTACTGAAATGTATCTAATACTTTGGCCTTTGTTGTCAATGACAGCTTCAAGATGCCTCATGTATGGAGAAACTAGTGGCATGCATTGCTC
>NW_013952996.1:241427-244800 GCF_001266775.1 Austrofundulus limnaeus | reverse complement strand
GAGCAATGCATGCCACTAGTTTCTCCATACATGAGGCATCTTGAAGCTGTCATTGACAACAAAGGCCAAAGTATTAGATACATTTCAGTAAGTGTGTTCAATACTTTTTCCCTGTGCCATTCCACATTATTACAAATCTTTGTATGTATGGATCACTTGGGTTGTTACCGACATCTGGTGAAAATTTCATGTCATTAGCACCTCTAGTAATATATTTACTGAGAAAAATGGTGATGTGTTCAATACTTTTTCCCTGTACCATTCCACATTATTACAAATAACTTCATTTCTGGACATTTATGGTTTGATTTCTTTGTATGTATGGATCACTTGGGTTGTTACCGACATCTGGTGAAAATTTCACGTCATTAGCACCTCTAGTAATATATTTACTGAGAAAAATGGTGATGTGTTCAATACTTTTTCCCTGTACCATTCCACATTATTACAAATAACTTCATTTCTGGACATTTATGGTTTGATTTCTTTGTATGTATGGATCACTTGGGTTGTTACCGACATCTGGTGAAAATTTCACGTCATTAGCACCTCTAGTAATATATTTACTGAGAAAAATGGTGACGTGTTCAATACTTATTTTACTCACTGTATATTCATCATTACAAATCAAATAGGAACAAGTCGCATCCTGTTTCTTTTAGCACCATCTAATTTTAAAAATGTCAGAGAAAGGTAAAAAAGGCAGGCAGAGAGGTTCTGGCAAATCTAGCTGGAGAAAGCAATTGACTACCTAGTTTAAATGTGAAAGATTTGGTAATATGGTTTTGAGAAGGTTATATTAAAAATCTTGAGTGGGTAAAACAGCCCTAAAGTTACATTAAGTCCCATTTTCCAGTCACTTACCAGCAAGTTTTACAGATGGCTCTGCCATGTGCCTGGACCGAGACTGTCGTGTAGAAAGGAAACAGAATTTCCCATGAGGCTGTGCGGTCCTAAACTCAAACTTTTATGTTGTTGTTGAAGATTAATAGTATTGATTTGAATACTTAATAATTTCAGTCTATGTTACTGACAAATATAGAAATCTATTTCTCAAATATTTTTGATTCAATTTCAAACAAAATAATAAGTAAATGTAAGAAAGGTATTTTGTGAACCAATTACTCAAGTTTTTCTCTTAAATAAATGTAAATAAAATACCTTCATTTAACACAAAAACATATGTTCAACTTTTAGACATTTATTTCAGTGCAACCAACTCAAAAAAATCACTTGCATGATATTCAGAGATTTTATCAGGTCATCTAACTTATAAATATAGTGACATTTACTAAGCCTCTGAATGACTTTTTACAGTGACCCACCCCAACATTCGGACAATTCAGAACATACAGCACACTAGACATGCGGGCTGAGTCGACCTACCCCCTCTCATGGACCACCAGCTCCAACCCCAGCCAACCCAACCCCCCAGCTCATGAGACCCGCAGCCCACCAGCGCACCGAAGGCTCTCAGCCCAGAGCCGAGCACCAGAGCACACCAGAGTGTTTGTTAACCCTTGGTTATGATCCACTCAAAAATGAGATTTTTTTTTCGACATTAGGACATGAAAGGGTTAATTATTTTAAAAATGCCTTGGCATGTGTGTAAAACACCATCTAAACTTTTAATTTTATGTGACAGATCATATTTTAACCCTCACATTTTCTTTGCGCAAAGGACATGAATTTTGTGAATTTCCAACTGTCCCTGCTCACTGGAGTGTGAAGCATTAACTAAGATTTTGGTGTCATTCGAAGCAGAATGATCCCCTCAACCAAAGGTTATGCCCACATTTTCAAAATTATTATCTATGTTAATTTTATGGCGATTTTTCTGAGAGTATCAATTTTTTCTGATACACCCTGACAAACAGTATTTCCAAAATAAAACAGAAAATAAAGCAAAATGTAAAAGTTAACCAGACAGAACATAACTGAAAAGAAACTACACTAATCAAGAACAGAGCCAAATATTTTCACACCATGACAGTTTTGACACTGAGTCACTGACTTCAGGTGTCTAACATATCTGGCCAAATCTGTCGTTTTGTTTATACCTTCCCGTTTCTTGTCCATATTGTTCTCCTCTTCCTTTGTTTTCTTTTTCCTGTTTTCTATTTTTTATTTTCCTGTCACCTCCACCTCACTATCACCTGTTCATCCATCTTTTATATTTTGCTTTATAATTATTACTGATTTGTTCTTTTTTGTGTGTGTGCAAGTCAGACTACTACTTTTTAGTGCCTTAGCTTCTTTTCGGTTACATTACTCTTTTTTGTTTTCATAAACTTCTTTTTTTCAGACTTGCTTTTTTCCTTTCCATGTCTATCCTCTTCATCTATTATCACCAGCTGGGAAAACCAGAGGAGTCTTTTGGTGCTGAGCCAGAGCAAACAGCTCCCCCCTTCCACTGGCAGCTGTCCATGATTAAACACAGTGTAACAGTGCAGACACACACACACACACGCACAGTCTAGTACTACTATTTTTATGGGGACTTTGCATTGACTTCATTAATTTCTACAGCCTATCCCTGACCACTTACCCTTAAATCTAACCTAAACCCAATTCAAACCTTGGTCCTAAACCTAACCTCTGACCTACCAACAGCATGTCCCCAATTGGGACTAGGCTTAGATATTCATAAACACCAGTTGGTCCACAGAAGTAGGTGTGTTTACCAAAAATTGTCCCCTTATACTAGGGAATACGTGCTCATACACCCACACGCACACATCCTTGTATTGCATCAAACTGAGGACAGTGTATTGACTTCCGTTCATTTTTGTAACTGTATTTATGCCTAACCCAGATATTTTCCCTAAAATTAAACATTGCTGGTCTATAGTTAACACTAACCTGAACCAAAACTTAATTCACACCATACCTCTAAATCTAACTAGTAAAGCACAACAGAGCTGCAAAAAAAGTGAGGACATTGAAGAGGTCTTCACTTTACATGAAAGACCTCACCATGGTACAAATGTTCCTCACTCTGTAGTAAAAACAAGTACACACACACATACTATGTCTCTCTATCCTTGTGGGGACTTTCCATTGACTTCCATTTTTTATTTTGAAATTTTATATCCTAACCCTGACCATTTAACCTAAGGCTAACCTCACAGATACTTACCTGACCCTAAGACTAACCTAAAATCAATTCACACCTTGGTCCTAAACCTAAACCCCTCACCCAAAATCAGCTTCTGAAGTTGTGGGGACCAAGCTTTGGTCTCCACAAGGAGCATCCGGTCCCCTCAAGGCTGCGTTTTCCTGAGAAATTGTCCCCACCCCACCAAGTAGCACGAACAAGGGCACACACACACACACACACACACACACACACACACACACACACACACACACA
>NW_013952996.1:237833-239043 GCF_001266775.1 Austrofundulus limnaeus | reverse complement strand
TTTATTACTCCTTGATAAACAATAAAAAAGTGTCAAATTACATTCATGGTTTTGATAAAAATCTTTTTTTACCTAAAATGCAAAATTATATATGTTCAATAGCTTTTTCAGTATGTGGAATGCATTGCCTTCATAAAATGTGTTAGCAACAGAAGATAAAAATGGGAGCAATCAAATCAAATAAATTTATCACATACACAAAGYTCAACTTGCAGTGAAATGTTTTTATGACAAAAATTGAAGTTTAAAAGTACACAGAACACAGTAAAAAATCCTGAATTTTTTGTAGAATGAAATGTGACCTATCACATCAAAACGAGGATTAAATCCAAAAGTGGTGTATAGAGAAATAGGCAAATATAGTGTTTTGACTAAAATGTTAACAAAAATTGCATTTTGTCAAAATATAATGAATAAAAGCCTTATCAATGTATCAGTTGAATGAAGTGTCTGAAATATAATCATAAAACAAAATTTTGAAGCACTATTTTGAACAGTAGCAACAAAAAAACTGATTTTGAGAAAAAAAACGCCTGAAATTTTTAAGATTTTCCCCGTGAGCTAGCAAAGCGTTTTTTTTTTAAAAAAAAAACGCTTTGCTATTTGTGCAAAATAGCAAAGCAAAATATTGGGAAATCTCAATATTCAAATAAAATTTGAGGTTTCCTCTTTAATAGGACATCAAAAACTCCTCATTAAAATGACATCAAATTAGGATCCAGACCAAATATTTATGTATTATTGTAACCAACAAGACAAATTGAGTCATATATATGAATTTAGTTATGATATCAGAATGATCCAGGTATCAAAATGTAGCTTTTAAAGCCAAGTATCTGAAAATGTAATTAGGTCATTTTGACCAAATTCGACTTAATCCTCATTTTGACATGATTGGTCATAAATATGCAACTTCATCCCACTGATTCATCTTGTCCTGCACGTCCTTTCTGCGAGATGTGTGGAAGTATGTGTGATCCTGTTGTGAAGGGTCCTCCCACTGGGTGTGGACTGAGTTCAGATGTGGTGCAGAGGGTGGTGTGAAGATGTGGCATCAGGACGTGTAGTGAAGATGCGTGCATCAGGAGGTGGTGTGGAGATGGAGATGCTGGCCTTGTCTGGGACAACTGGAGATGAATCCACAATTTTACCTAACTTGAACTTTACTTATTTTACCCGCTGTATATATATATATACAGCGGGTAAAATA
>NW_013952996.1:235037-237033 GCF_001266775.1 Austrofundulus limnaeus | reverse complement strand
ATCGGCCGGCCGATGTATCGGTCGACCCCTCATCAGAACCGCAGCATGCAGGACTTCCTTGTTTTCTTCTGGGTCTGTGGCTCAGTCCCGTCCCCGTACTTTTTTTGTCCAATGGGAGCAATGATCGTCAGCCTCGTGGCTTTGTTTACAAGTTATATTTCGTTTGCAAAAAAGAACAATGTGAATACAAACCGCACCAAACGAAAAAAATAAAGTCCATTTTTGGTCCGGACCAAACAATTGGACCAAAGGACTTTCCTGGTCTGAATACACCCTAAGCCTTGTCTGAAGAGACTGTATAAAGTGCTGCCACACAGGATTTCTTCTTTCAGCCCTTTCTTAAAAAAATTAAGGAATAAATTCATAACTTATTTTATCTAGTGCTAAATATTCTGTTTTTATTTGTATATTAATAAGATTAATATATTTTGTTACATAAAATGACTATGTTCCCAGCATTTGTGTTGCAAAAACAGCAACATGCCTAAATAAAACTCAGAGCAACAGAGAGAAAAAAGGAGAGGCACACATCCATCTTGCTATCCTTATGAGGACTTCACACACAGCGCTCACAGCTTCTCTGCCTCATTCTGCTGCTCCCATTTTAAACACCAGGCAAAAAATGCATTTAAAACAGCTGACGTTAACTTTAGACCACAGTTTGAAATGCTCCAGCATTTTTAATAAGAAAAACAACACAGACACGCTGATTACAGTGCGGGGCAAAAGTGAAAGTAAAACATGGTGCTGAGCACCCGTCCGGAAAATAAATACAGCTGTTCTTTCTCCCCTCATATTCCGACACAGAGGGTAGAAACAGHTAAATTAGACAGTTAAAACACATTTACAGTTCATAACTCACCCTTGTTGTTGTAACATTCATGCTGTGGTTCCCGCAAGCACTTTCCGCCCTGTTGTGGGTCCATTTCCTTGAAAAATGAAACTTAACCAGGCACTTTGAAGAGCTCTGCTCTGACGCTGGTAGTCTATGTAGATAATAATCTGGGTTTACACACCCCAGAACTGAACATTTTGACTTCTGAACTTGCATATTTGGCATGACGCTATGGACTACAAAATCACACAGCGAGGAAAAAAATGGCGGACTATGAAATCCAGTTGGCCGAAAATACATTACCATAAATGGTAGTTCCGAAGAAAAAAGTGTGATGAAATAAACAATGAAACGAAATAAGCAACGGCAAATTTTGAACAAACTGAAAAATTTTACCCATAAAAAAATATAAAAATATCTTTGCAGTAACTGGACAGAATAAATTAAAGTTTTCTACACTCTTAGACACTATAATTGCACAAAAATAGTTTATAAATGCAAAAAAGTGCATTTAGCATGAAATGTCTCCTTTAAAATTTACCAATGTTAGATTCCCTGCCAAACTTTGGTCAGAACAAAAACAAAGATATTTTGAGTTGCTATATGATTTAAAAGGCTTAATGCAGGAGCTGCATTTGATTTTTTACAGACATGAAACTACATAAAAACTTTTTATAGATTATATAGAATTTATTTAGATTTGAGCAGGACACAGAAAACATTAGCTATAAACAAATGCTGAAACAATGTATGTTTATAGATCTAATCTGCAGATTCATGCATTTAAAAAACTGCATCTTTGGCATACGTGTCTCCGAGGTAAACCTTGAAATGTTTCTACACGCACGCGCGCGCGCACGCACGCACGCACGCACACACACACTTGTTCTTGAACCCTGTGGGGACATTTCATTGACTTCCATTAAGTTTGTTTTAGACTTTATAGCCTAACCCTGACCAATGACCCTAAAACTAACCTAAACCTTGGTCCTAAACCTAATCCCCCACCCGTAATTTGCAATTGGACCTGAGGGGACCACTGCCAGGTCCCCACGATTCACTTTGGTCCCCATGAGGCTGCTTTTTTTTGGGAAAATTGTCCCCACATTGTTGGAACCCCCCCTCGCCCACACACACACACACACACACACACACACACAC
>NW_013952996.1:229896-234995 GCF_001266775.1 Austrofundulus limnaeus | reverse complement strand
CACACACACACACACACACACACACACACACACACACACACACACACACACACACACACAAATACACTCTGACAGCTCGTTAATGACAGGTAATAAAGGTTGTGTAAACACATCTGTTGGTGCTGACTTACAGACAGTAAAAAAGGTCTTCTCTCCAAGCTGTAAAACTACACAACACAAAGGGCCTATTATCCTGTCTGTGCTTCCACTCTGAGCTCCAACCACCAGTGATAATCAGTATTTCTTTGGTAGGCTTCATTCAGTCTGTTCTGTCTCTCTTGTTGGAGTTATATGCTTGCTTGTTTCCTTTTGAGTTGTCACATTTTACAGTGACAAATAATCTAGAGGCCTAAAATTCAGTTCAGTTCAGTTCAATTCAATTCAATTCAATTCAATTCAATCCAATTCAATTCAGTTCAATTCAATTCAATTCAATTCAAAACAAAAATACTTTATTGATCCCAGAGGGAAATTAGATGTTGTAGTAACTCATTTAACTAAAGAGGTATTGTAGATGGTGATGGCTCTGGGCAGGAAAAACATTCTGTAGCAGTTTGTATTAGGATCTTAGCTTTCTCAAGAAGTACAGTCTGCTCTGCCCTTTCTTGAAGATTGCTTCACTGTTGAGTCTCCATTCCAGTCTGTTGTCCAGATGAACACTGAGGTATCTATATTCCTCAACCACCTACACTTCTTCTCCCATGATGGAAACAGGGTTTGATCTAACATTAATTCTCTTGACATCTACAATCATCTCCTTTGTTTTGTTCACATTCAAGATGAGATGATTGTTCCTACACCATGCCAGAAAGTGGTCCACCAGCTCTCTGTAATCAGCTTCTTGTCCATCTGTGATACATCCAACAAATGCAGAGTCATCTGAGTATTTCTGTAGATGACTGCAGTCTGACTTGTGTTGGAACTCTGAAGTGTACAGTGTGAAAAGGAGTGGTGAGAGTACAGTCCCTGTGGTGCTCCTGTGCTGCTGACCACCTGGTTAGACACAAGTCCTTCAGTCTCACAAACTTTGGTCAACAGGGGTTAGACAATGAAACTGAAACACCTGGTTTTAGACCATAACATCCCTTTCAGACAGCTTCCTCTTGCATACACAGTTAATCCTGTTGGATGTGGTTGGTCCTTCTTGGTGGTATGCTGATATTACCCTGGATACTGAGGCTCTTGATACATCACAAAGACTTGCTGTCTTGGTCACAGATGCTGCAGCAAGACGTGCACCAACAATTTGTCCTCTTTTGAACTCTGGTATGTCACCCATAATGTTGTGTCCATTGCAATATTTTGAGCAAAGCTGTGTTCTTCCCTGCTAATTGAACCTTCACACTTTGCTCTTACTGGTACAATGTGCAATTAATGAAGATTGGCCACCAGCCTGGTCATATTTAGCCATGAAACCTCCCACACTAAAATGACAGGTGTTTCAGGTTCATTGTATTTGTCAGGTAGTCTTTGATCCAGGTGATTGTGTGCCCTCCACCTGAGTCTTCTGGAGTTTTAGACAAAGCAACTCAGTCTGAATGGTGTTAGATGCACTGGAGAAATTAAAGAACATGATCCTCACCGTGCTGCCTGCTTTGTCCAGATGACAGTGCGTTTGTTGAAGCAAGTGTATGATGGCGTCTTCAACTCAAACTCTATGGCAATAAGCAAACTGCAGGGGGTCCTGATGTGTGCTTGTTTGCTTACTCGGGTGGGTCGACAGGAGTCTCTCTAGGATCTCCATGATGTGGGATGTCAGGGCAACAGGTCTATAGTCGTTGAGATCTGACGGTTAAGTTTTCTTTGGTACTGTTAAGGTCAGAAACCCGTATGTCGAACGTAAACGTATTCAGCAATCACACAGAGCCAAAAATACAAAGTTATCTGGTTTATTATTTCAGGAATGAAACTTAAAGCTGCTGGACCCAAACACCAAGAAGCAGCTGTATCTGCGAGGAAGAGGAGCATGAAAATCCAGATAAGCTTGTATCAGATAATTTCCAGGCAGATTGAAGGAGCTTGACTTACAGAGGTTATTTACAGATGCAGCGCCATGTCCAAGGAGGATTTCCAGTGTCCCTATTTACAGGTGAGTGCAGGTATTTACAGTGAAGGGAGGTTTAAGAACCTTTTTCCTTTTTAGATTGGGTGGAGACCAGGGAGCCAAGACCAGAGATGAACTACAAGTGAACACAACCAGAGACTGCTGTTTCCAAACTTCGAGGACCACCAGGACTGTAGGCGAGGACATAAAACTTCATCAGAACTGGAAGCAAGACAAAAAACAGAGCAAGGTAAGTGCAAGACTAGAATTAGACTAGTTTTAGCCAGACAGAGTCCTACCCAGGTTACTCTTTGATCCGGCGTCATCCTGCAGTGAAGTGATTAGTGACAACCAAAACAGTGTGGGAGGGGAGGTGGAGGATTCCACCTCTACAGGTACTGGAACCAGACAGGATGTATTTCACAACACTGGAACCTTCTCTTGGGTCAAGCTAAGGTTGAAGAGGTGTTGCAGAATCCCACAGAGCTGGTCAGCCCAGGCCTTCAGGACTCTGGGGCTGACAACATCTGGACCTGTAGCCTTGTTCTGGTTCAGTCTCTCTAGCTTTCTCTTTGCCTGACCTCTAGATACAGAAAAGTGGGAGGGGGCGACAAAGGGAGCAGCAGCATCTCCTGATTTGGCTAAAGACAAACTTGTGGAGGCAGATTAGCCCATGACTGAGGTTGAAGATAAAACAACTGAGATTTGACAGGAAAGCTGTGGGTCAAAGGAGGGATGTCTGTTTGGCTGGGGGCAGGAGAGGAGGAAGATGAGCTTGTTCCTGAGCTAAATCTGTTGAAGAATGTGTTCAACTCATTTGCTCTGTCCAGACTTCCAACCATTCGATTCTCCTTTTGCTTGAAGCTTGTGATCTTCTTCATCCCTGACCACACATCTCTGATATTGTTCCTTTGCAGTTTACTCTCCAGCTTCCTTTTATAAACCTCTTTGCTTTTTCTTATATTGACTTGACTAAAATGTAAAAAAAAGTCACAAAACGATCTAATTTCTGGTGGACTAGCCCTCCTCTTCATAAACATACAAGCTCTGGGAAAAAGTATGGAACCACCAGCCTTGGATGAGCACTCAATCAGACATTTCATTCTGTAAAACAAACAAAAACAAAAAACATGATACAATAACAAGGCCATTCCAAAGTGCAACTTGTTGGCTTTCAGGAATACTCAAATTAATGAAGAAAAAATATTGTTGAAGTCAGTGAATGTTACTTTTATTGACCAAGAACAGGGAAAAGAAACATGGAATCACTCAATTCTGAGGAAAAAAGTATGGAATCATGAAAAATGGATAAACAAAAGACCATTCAAAATACATCTCTAGTAGTTGCACCACATTTGGCTTTTATTGCAGTCTCTGAGGCATGGACTTCATGAGTGACAAACTATTTTTCATCAATGTGGTGCCAACTCTCTTTGATAGCTGTTGCCAGATCAGCTTTGCAGGTCGGAGTCTTCTTGTGGACCATTTTTTCAATTTCCACCACAGGTTTTCAATTGGGTTGAGATCTGGACTATTTGCAGGCCATGACGTCGACTGAATGTGTCTTTCTCCAAGGAACAGCTTCACTGATTTGCCCTATGGCATGATGCATTGTCATCTTGGAAAATGATTTCATCACCTCCAAACATCTGTTCAACTGAAGGGATTAGAAAACTGTCCAAAATGTCAATGTAAACTTGTGCATTGATAGAATAATTAACCACAGTCATCTCCCCAGTGCCTTTGCCTGACATGCAGCCCCATATTATCAAGGACTGTGGAAATTTGGTTGTTTTCTTCAGGCAGTCCTCTTCATAAATATCACTAGAACGGGCACCAAAGTTCCAGCATCATCACCTTATTCAATGCAGATTCTTGACTCATCACTGAAGATAACTTTCATCCAGTCATCATCCACAGTTCATGATTGCCTCTCCTTAGCCCATTGCAGTCTTGTTCTTTTTTGTTTAGGTGTCAATGATGGTTTTCTTTTAGCTTTCCTGTATTGAAATCCCWTTTCCTTTAGGTGATTTCTTACGGTTCGGTCACATACATTGGCTCCAGCTTCCTCCCATTTATGCTTCATCTGTTTAGTAGTACTTTTTCAATTTTCAAAACAAATGGCCTTAAGTTGTTTGTCTTGTCGCTTTGATGTCTTTCATGGTCTACCAGTACGCTTGGCTTTAACAACCATTCCATGCTGTTTGTATTTGGTCCATATCTTGGATACAGCTGACTGTGAACGGCCCAGGGGTCTCATTTATAAAGGATTGCGTGGAAACCATTCTAAAAGTGAACGTATGGCCAAAAGGCAGAAATGTTGTACGCCAAAAAATTTTTCAGATTTATAAAACTGTGCGTACACATGTTTTTGCACATCTTTCATTTATAAATCACAGCCGCACATCAGAGTTTGCGCACGAGATTCCGCCTCAGGTTCTACCCTCTACACGCCCACACTCAACCATAAACGGTCAATGCAAAGTACCTCATGAATGTTAAGATGTATTTAAATCAGTCAGCTGATCAATGCCAACAAAAGTGATTGGCTCAGACACGTGCTACTTCATGCTTCTGGAGGATGACAGATGCTGACTGACAGCTGCTCATGTGAACAGAATGTCTTGTAACTGACACAGATTTTCCCTCATTTTGCTTTAGAGTAATCTAACGATTTTTATAAAAAAAATAAAAACCTCAGCTTCTAATTAATTTTCTCCCAGAGCCTGCAGGACGATAAAAACAATAAAAATAAAATTAAATAAGTCAGATAAAATTAGAAATAAGTCCACCGCTCTTCTCCTCTTCTCCTCCTGCCTGCTCGGTTATCCGCGGCAGACACCCCCGCGCGTGACAGATACGGACTTTAAACGTGAAGGTTTATAACATCCACACTGGTGAGGTGGATGCGCCCTGCTCGTGTATCCAAAGTGTGACTTTTGCTGTCCTGCTGTTCTTGTCGGGGAGGGGTCTGTGGGTCAGGGAGAGGTCTGTGGGTCAGGGAGGGGTCTGTGGGTCAGGGAGGGGTCTGTGTGGGTCAGGGTGGTCTGAGGAG
>NW_013952996.1:218451-229886 GCF_001266775.1 Austrofundulus limnaeus | reverse complement strand
CGACAAACACGGACTTTAAACGTAAAGTTTTATATCATTCACACTGGCGAGGTGGGCACGCCCTGTGCATGTATCCAAAGCGTGACTTTTGCTGTCCTGCTGTTCTTGTCGGGGAGGGGTCTGTGTGGGTCAGGGTCGTCTGAGGAGGAAGCAGATGAAGGGAGTTGCGCACGGGAATTTTTATTTAAGTTTTAGGTTTTTTGTTTTTGTTTTTTTGCCACTTCCGTAGAAAGCAGAACTGAATATCTGAATATTAGTATCTTAGCTTCTTCATCATCAGTGGCGCTTTTTTTTAACAGGAGAAAAAGAAAGAGAAAGAAAAACGTGAAATGTGATGAGAAAGAGTGAAAGAGAGATTAGAAGATATGTGAAATATAAGTTGAGAAAACACAAGACAGCACACCCGACTTCTTTCTCCACACCTACAAAAACAAAGATAGAAAAAACCACAGCAACAAAAATGCATATCTACATATATAGTCATAATGACTATAGCCTTGCTGAAAACCATACCCATATACATACATAAATTTATACATATACACATAAACATACTCATACCTACATATCCAAACACTTTCATATACACATCCACATATACATATATCTTTACATACACATATGCACATACTATTCAGTCAGTGCCCGAATAGAAAACCCAGGATGTAAACACCTGTTTGTGTGCGTTTGTGAGCATGCATGGATCTCTCCAATGGAATGTTTCAAAGTGACTGTGGGGGACCACAAACCCGACCCGCAAAGTCGGAAGCCGACATAAGGGAGACCAGCGCCAAAGACCCAGAGAGGGACCCCAACCGCGCAGCCCTAGAGACACCCGCGCCGGAAGGGCCGCCCACCCACACCCCAAAGAGGACCACCGGAGAGAACCGGAAGAGCACCACCAGCGACCACACACAGCAACCCCTGGGGCCAGCAGCGACGAACTCACAGGCCCCGCCGGTACCCACCACGCCAGAGTGGATCCAGGCATGGATACAGAGGCCCAGGCCCCCAGGGCACAACCCCCCCCCCAGGCCAAGGCCCGACAGGGCCAGAGGGACCCAAGCCCCACCKGGCAGCCACCGGGCCGAGCCGGCACACGCCCAAGCACCCAGCCCCGGACAATGAGAGCCACCAGTGCGCCGGCGGGCAAAGCACAACCCACCAGAGGACAGCACGGCAGGGGAGTAATGGGCCCTCAAAAGATCCCGAAGAAGGGGCTGCCCAAGTCCCAGCCTGACAAAAATACAACCATACATAAACACAATCACACAGTCCCACCCTCATCCTCTCACCCACTCATTCAAAGACACACAAGATGGACGCCACAATCCACGCACACTCCCCATACATACTCTATACCCCCCAGGTCCAGGATATGCACCCACCCCTGCAGAGGGCATCTCACACCTGAACCCAGGAGGTAGACCCCTTCAATCTGGGGTGGAGAAGAGCAGACAGCCAAATCCCAACCCGGGCCGCACCAGTCCGACCGACCAGCCCCCTGCCCCGGCAAAGTCATGCCCCGGACCACACCCCCACACCCTACCAACGACCAGGTTCCCAACCCAACCGACCACCCCCCAGACTCCGGCAGCCACCCCAGCCAGCGGGCCAACCACAGCAACCAGGAGCCAGACTCCGGGAGCCCGAACAGCCCCAGGGAAGCCGGAGCGCCAGCCCTGCCTCCGGAGCCCCTCCAAGCCCCATGTCCACCCACAGTCCAGGCCCCACCAGACGGTCAGCCCTCCCCCAGGACCCCAACCCCAGACGGCCAACGGGGAACCTGGGAGTGAAAAAGACCCCGACACACACACCCCCACCCTCAGATGTACTGTTGATGCGTGATGTTCTATAATGCAATTAAAACGGGGAAGAAGACAGGGCAGAGGCCAGCACTATGCCAGTTTCCCCTCCACCCCAACCCTAATCCTAACCCTAAATGTCTAAAAGCAAACAATGTGAGTGGGCACAGGCATCAGTGGCGAGACTGTCCTATCCCGCCCCTTACATGCATAAGTGCCCACTCCCAAGTTCCTATGTGTAAATGTTACGAGGTTATGAGTAAATGTCTAAGGTGTACACCTAAAATTGGAGCCCAGGTGGCCACAGCAAACAGATGTAAAATTGTTGCCGCTGTAACACACCTGTGCCCCAAAAACCCTACGTGAGTGCAGTTGAAAAATGAAGAGGGTGGAGGTTTGTGGTGGGGGATGGGGAGGAAAAAACTGACGGAGCAAGAATGCTCCCACAGGGGGCGAGCTCCCCCACTGATCCCAGTAGGCCACCCCGCTCCCCGAGACCCACCCAGGGACTGAGGCCCCCAAGACCTCCTCCTCTGGACAGACCACCAGGCCCAGAAGACACCAGATCACAGACAGACGGAGCCCGGAGGACTGCCAGAAACCGGGACCAACAGACCCTCCGCCCCAGAGCCGCACAGACCCCCAAGATCCGACACCCAGCCCCACAGCCAATCGGCAGCCCAAAGAAGCTACCGAACCCCAGCAAGAATGATCTAGCCGAGAGCACACAAAAAAAAAAAAAAAAAACGATTTGTTTTTTTTATTTCCTCATGGCTCAGCAGCAGAAGCATAAATATTAGTACTGTTAAGAAAGCTGATGATAAAGTTGAATAAAAATCTAAGTTTGATTATGAAGTGAAATTAAATATCTGACAGTGATCATTACACAGTATAATTCCTCACTTTGCCATCTGTGTCGCAGTTTCACGTCTCCAAAATGAGCGTATGCATGGGTCAGAGCTGGCGTGAGGCACCGCACATTTTCATGTCAMGTTTGGATTTTATAAATCACAACCTTGGCGTGAAAAGTGGTGTACGTACGTTTCTGGGCTCAAATTGTGCGTACGCCAGTTTTATAAATCCAACCCCACATCTTTAACAACCATACGTAAAGAATTACCTTCTTCAAGAAGTTTCACAATCCTCTCTTTTGTTTCAAGAGACATTTCTCTTGCTGGAGCCATGATTCTTGCCACTCCACTTCGTCCTCCAAGGTGTCATGACTGCAGGTGTTTTTAACTGCAGAATAACGACCAGATCTAATCTGAGGCATGTGTCCATTTAGGGAAAGGAAATTAGCTGTGTCTCAATTCATGGGTTGCAGCCGATGTGGACCGCATCCGTCGGCCTTGCACCAAGGACCTATCCATGTCATCATTTACCCAGAATGCTTTGCATGTAAATAAAATGGCCCCGTCCATGTAATATACAAACTTTTAGTTTAAAAATTATAAAAACTAAACAGCCTACAGTATATTTAGTCTTTATTGTACAGTTAAAATATATGTTTATCAAATAAAGTCTAATGTTACAACAAATCGGGGATCCCTTTAACGATATAAAAACATAGATGACTTAACTTTATGCTTCTCAACTCAGATAAGACAGAGGTTATGGTTTTTGGACCTGAAGATCTTAGGGATCAACATTGCAGCCTTTCACCTTCTCTGGATGGCATTAATCTGGCCTCCAGTTCTAATGTAAAGAAACTTGGTGTGATCAGGATATGCCTTTTAACCTCCACATTAAAAACTGTTACCTGGACCACCTTCTTCCACCTGTGTAATAAAACTACAGTTAGAAACATCTTGTCCAAAAATGATGCAGAAAAACAGATTCATGCATTTATCACATCTAGACTGGATTACTGTAATTCTTTTATTATCTGGGCATCCAAAAAAACTCTTTAAGAAGTCTTCAGTTAATCCAAAATGCTGCTGCTAATGAGAGTTGGAAGGAGAGATCATATTTCTCCAGTTTTAGCTTCTCTCCACTGGCTCCCTGTCAAATCCAGAATAGAATTTAAAATATAACTCCTAACATACAAAGCTCTTAACAACCAAGCTCCATCATATATTAAACATCTTATTGTTCCATACTTTCCTAACAGAGCACTTTGCTCTCAGACTGCAGGTTTACTTGTGGTTCCTCGAGTTTCTAAAAGTAGAATGGGAGGCAGAGCTTTCAGTTATCAAGCTCCTCTCTTGTGGAACCAACTTCCGGTTTCTGTCTGTGAGGTTGACACTCTGTCTACTTTTAAGATTAGACTGAAGACTTTCCTTTTTTGATGAATCCTATAGTTAGACTTAGGTTTCCAGAATTAATCTTCATTTCTGCTGCCATAGACTTAGACTGCTGGAGCACAAACTGAGCACATTTTCTCACTCTGCTGTTGTCTTTAATCTCTCTTCTCTTCATGTTTATTGTAATTATTTCTATCAATAACATGTTTTTTCCTTTTGTCTCTTTTCCAGAAGTAGGTGCACCTGGACCAATTCTTCTGTGTTTGGCTGTGTCTCTTTCCTGTCACCCAACCCAGCCAGTCGAAGTAGATGGCCGCCTGTCCTGAGCCTGGTTCTGCTGAATTAATAAGCACTACAAAAGTCTTTTGGCTTTTCTCTTACCTGTTTTAAACCATGCAGGATCAGATCCTGATGCTTGAAATACGAGGCAGAAAGCTAAACAGAGCATTAGTCTCGCTTCTAGTGGTTAGCTTAGCGTTGTTGTTTATCCAGGTCCAGGAACATGATAGAGTGTAAACTCTCCCTCTTGTTTGGTCTGCTGCTCTTCATGTCCATCTGATCAGGTTCAAGTTCTTTTAGTTAAAGTTTCTCCTGGTGTGTTCTCATCAAAAAGGTTGTGTTTAAGAGACTTAGCTGAGTTGTTAGTGCCTCCATTTGTTTACTGGCATGCTCCGTCCTGTCGTATTGAACATGGAATCGACCCACTACCTGTATGCAGATGACGTTCTGGGTGCAGGTCAACCACGCCCAAAGGCTCCTATTATTTTGGATTGAGGACCTACTGTGCATGCCCAGGAGTTAACATTAGACTTCATTTGTAAAGATTTCTGCTCCCTGGCGAGAACCAGAAGTGACTCAGCACGACATCGTTCGTGAGTAAAATGAAAATTTATCCATTAATAACTACATAAAACGTATGTTACACGTCTAAAACGTATATAGTTATTTCTACTAAACATTTTATTTTGTTATTTCGTTTTTATTTTTTTCCTGTCCCAAAAAAATTGTGGTGGGGCGGCACCCTAGCACCCTCTATTGACCAGCTGCCACTGGCCGTAACCCTCCCTATCCACTAAATAATGGACAGATTGACCCCATCATCTGGAACGGAACAGTTTCTTCACAGTGTAAGCTGGAACTCCATCAATAAAATGGGTGGGTGGGGGTCTGGAGGGGGGACACAATCTGGAGGAGCATCGAGGCTTGATTCTGGACACGTAGAAAGTGGGGTGTATTCTGGTACTCCTGGGGAGTTGAAGGCGAACTGCGATGAAGCTGATGACTTTAGAGATAAGGAATGGACTGATGAACCTGGGTGCCAATTTACGATTTTCCACCCTGATAAGAAGGTCTTTGGTGGAAAGCCATACCTGTTGACCAACCTGGTAGTCGGGTTGAACCAACTGTCTACGGTTGGCCGTGCGAGAGTATATGGCATAGGTCCTTAATAGAGCCTTTCTGGCTTTGGACCAAATTCTTTGGCACCTGTGGGCAGCGGCGTTGGGAGAGGAGACTTTGACAGGTCTTTCTTGGATTGAGAACACGGGAGGCTGGAAACCATAGACCGTACAGATGTGCAAGAGGCTGGAAGCAGAGGCGGGCAGAGAGTTTATGGCATGCTCTACCCATGGCAGGTTACTGGACCACTTGGACAGATCCTCCCTGCATAAAAGCTGGAGTTTGGGTTCCACCTCTTGGTTGGCCCTCTCCGTCTGCCCATCGGTCTGTGGATGAAAGCCTAAAGAAAGGCTCACTGTGATCCCCATGAGGTCACAGAATTCTCACCAGAACCGAGAGATGAACTGAGGACCTCGGTCAGAGACAATATCCTTAGGGATGCCATGTAGTCTGAAGCCCTTCTTGACCAAGACCTCGCCCAGTTCCTTGGCTGTGAATAACTTCCTTAGTGGGACCAGATGAACCATTTTAGAGAATCTGTTGACAGTCGTGAGGATGACAGAATTACCAGCAGAGAGAGGCATACCAGTGATAAAATCCATTGGTTATGTGGGACTAGGACAGGGGTGGGATGGGAAGGGGGCACAGCAATCCAGCGGGATGAAGATGCGAGGCCTTGGCCTGTGAACATTGGGGGCAGGCAGAGACAAACTCCTTGACGTCCTTGGACAGGTCCTCCCACCAGAACAGAGAGCAGACCACTGACAGCATCTTGGTGATTCCTGGATGACAAAATACTTAAGAAGAGTGATAGAAGGTGAGTACCTTACTTCTGAGGTGTTGTGGTATGAACAGCCAATCAGGGGAACATATGGGAGGAGGAGGGTGGGACTGAGGGGCCTTTTTGGCTTCCTGTTCCAATAGGGTCACTGACAGCCTGACAGATTGGGGTAGGATGAACTCCTCAGTCACAGGAAGGCAGGTGTGTTTGTCAAGGTCGTGGATCCGGGACAAAGCATCAGCCTTGATATTTTTCTCTTCAGGCTTGTGGGCAAGGGAAAATCAGAAACGATAGAAGAACAAAAGCCACCTGGCTTGACGAGAGTTGAGTCTTTTAGTTGTTTTCAGATACTCCGAGTTTTTGTGATCGATCCAAAGCTCTAAGTGTTCCTTGGCCCCCACAAGCAATGTCTCCACTCCTCCAGCGCCATTTTAACTGCCAGTAGTTCTCGGTCTCCTACATCATAGTTCCTCTCGGTGCTGGAAAGGCTTTTGGAGAAATAAGCACATGGATGGGTCTTTTCATCTTCACCCACTTGACTGAGCACGGCCCCCACGCTGGTGTTAGATGCATCCACTTCAACAATGAACTGTCAGTTGCAGTCTGGAGAGGGGAAGATTGGAGCGTGGACAAATAAATCTTTTAATTTGTTAAAGGCACTTTGAGCTTGTTCATGCCATTTAAACCTAACCTTGACTGAGGTCAGAGCGTTGAGAGGTGTGGCAACTTGGCTGAAGTTAGTAAACCTGCGATAAAAATTTACAAAACCCAAGAATCTCTGAAGCTGTTGTCTGTCCTTGGGAGTGGGCCAGTCTTTGACCAAAGAAATTTTACTCTGATCCATGGATACTTGATTGGGGTAAATGACAAATCCTAAAAAAGAAGTAGATGACTGGTGAAACTCACATTTTCAGCTTCAAAAACAGTTTGTTCTGGAGGAGCTCTAGTAGGACAGATTTGACATGTTTTTTATGGTCTTCGAGATTATTGGAGAAAATCAAAATGTCATCAAGATATACAAAAACGAATTGGTTATATGGTTCTGGAGCGGAGGGTTTGTCGGATAGTCAAATCTCGGATTCAGGATAAGCAGTGTGGTTTTCGTCCTGGTCGTGGAACAGCGGACCAGCTCTATACCCTCAGCAGAGTCCTGGAGGGTGCAGGGGAGTTCGCCCAACCAGTCTACATGTGTTTTGTGGACTTGGAGAAGGCATTTAACCATGTCCTTCTGGGACTCCTGTGGGGGGACTCCGAGAGTATGGGATACCAGGCCCATTGATATGGGTTGTTAGGTTTCTGTACGTCCGATGCCAGAGCTTGGTCCACATTGCCGGTAGTAAGTCAGACTCATTTCCGGTGAGAGTTGGACATCGCAAATGTTGCCCTTTGTCACAGATTCTGTTCATTAGTGTTATGTACAGAATTTCTAGGCGCAGCCAAGGTATTGAAGGGATCCTTTTTGGTGACCTTAAGATCACATCTCTGTTTTTTGTGGATGATGTGATCCTATTGGCTTCATCAGATCATGATCTCCAGCTTTCACTGGAGTGGTTCACAGCTGAGTGTGAAGCAGCCGGGATGAGGATCAGTGCCTCCAAATCTGAGACCATGATCTTGACCCGTAAAATGGTAGCGTGCCCCCTCCGGGTCGGGGAGGAGGTCCTACCCCAAGTGGAGGAGTTTAAGCATCTTGGGATCTTGTTCACGAATGAGGAAAGAATGGAGTGGGAGATCGACAGGCAGATTGGTGCTGTGTCTGCAGTGATGCGGGCGCTGTACCGGTCTGTCGTGGTGAAGGGAGAGCTGAGCCAGAAGCCGAAGCTCTCGATTTACCAGTTGGTCTACGTTCCTGCCCTCATCTATGGTCTCAAGCTTTGGGTAGTGACTGAAAGAATGAGATCGCAAATACAACAGCCGAAAGGAGTTTCCTTTGCAGGGTGTCTGGGCTCACCCTTAGAGATAGCGTGAGAAGCTCAGTCATCTGGGAGGGACTCAGAGTAGAGCCGCTGCTCCTCCACGGTGGCTTGGGCATCTGGTTAGGATGCCTCCTGGGTGCCTCCCTGGTGAGGTGTTCTGGGCATGTCCCACTGGGAGGAGGCCCAGAGGAAGACCCAGGACATGCTGGAGGGACTGTTTCTCGCCTGGCCTGGGAACACCTTGGGATTCCCTCAGATGAGCTAGCCCAAGTGGCTTGGGAGAGGGAAGTCTGGGTCTCTCTGCTGAGGCTGCTGCCCCCACGACCTGACCCCGGATAAGCAGCAGAAAATGAAACTTTTCACTTTTAATTGAGTAAAAAGCTTCAGTTGATACTTCAGCTTCTACAGAAGTGGTTTTAAGTATCTACTTCTACCTGAGTAATATCACTCTACTCTCTACTATCCTACTCTACTACTGAAAAGAGCAAATAAAAATTTTGATTAAAAATAAAATAATAATAAAATTGTGCACTAAAGGTTATAGTGTGAGTCTTTTATTTTCTGAGTTTAAAATAGCAACTATAAAAGACAACTAAAAGACAATGCTGTTTTGGAATTAGGAGAAGCTAAATCTACAGTATAGATGGTGTTGTCACAGAGAAGATAATTTGACCTCTTCCACTCATCTGTCTGCCTCATAATGAATATAAAGCTTGAGTGGTCCATGAATGCCAGTGACTTTGTCAGCACCACTCGCAAGTTTTGGTCTTTCCCAACTTCACATTCCAACTCTCAGGGCAATGAGCATAACCATTGACTTACTTCCTTTCTTATGCATGATTTCCTCTTGAATGCTGCCAGATGAGACTCTGGCACTCCAGGTATTCCACCTGGTTCCAGTCAGGCCGCTTCTTTTCCTCTTTGACTAGGGACAGAGCATGAGCTGCCTCCTGCAGAGACAATCGCTGGCATTTTTTTCTGTCTTTAGCTGCACCGCAGGCTATTGTTCCTGCCAGTGGGGAAGAAACAAGGAACGTTCATACAAACACATACAAACCCACACAGACTCATATACAAGTATGTGCATGCAAAACTGAAAACAAAACAGTTCTGAGAACTGACCTGTGTTTTAATTCCACTTGTACATTAAATCAGTATTTTTACTGAGTCTCCTTGCTGAATTACTGTCTCATTACAGTCCAGTGGTTTTGTTATTTATCCCCCCCCTTACACTTTTAAGGCTGTAGCAAGTTTATTTCCAAATATAAAATACATTTTGTTTAGATTTAAACTCGAATGTAATTGTAAAAAATAGGCAAAATCCATGCATGAAGTAAAAGATTAAGACTACATTTTGGTTTTTACTTTTCTGCTATTGGTTCAGGGGTGCATGAAGAGGGACAACTGTCAGAAAGAATTGTATGTGTAAGAGTCTAAATGAGTAAATTTAAGTCAATAAATGTACATAAATTTTAGATTTGTACAATAAAACTGCATAAATTTTAGATTTGTATTTGTATTCATGTAAAATCAAATATGTGGGTGGGGTGGCTGTGGTGTAGTGGTAGAGCAGCAGGCTTTGGGACCCGCAAGTCACAGGTTTGACTTCCCACCATGCCCACATGCCGTGGTGTCCTTGAGCAAGACACCTAATCCCCAACTGCTCCCCAGGCACCTACATGGCTGCCCGCTGCTCCACTTGGGTGTTTCTCACGTGTGATGGGTTAAATGCAGAGCACAAATTTCGTCATTGTATGGGAACATACTCTAATGACCAATAAAACCTTTATGTTTTCTGTGAGAAAACACGTTTAAAAGTTACAACTTCGAACATTACAAATACAAATCACAAATTTACAAGTACAATTCTTCTACCCCAAGGAGCTGTCAAAAAACAGACATTATGCATGAGCACTGAAAAGATCAATTGAACACCATACTGAGCATGTGTGAAAAAGATTGCTTTACAGCGGCCGACAGGGAAGTATTTGCAGTGCTCTGACCCGGCCAGCAGGCGGACTCAAGTCAACCACCATCAAACTGTAAGTTAAACTCTTTTTACTTTAACAGTAGGTTGTATTATTTATTTCACATTTAGTACACATAGTACTTGTCAGTATTTGTAACAGATGTGTTTCTATGCAGAAAATAGAGTTTTGTTGATTGTTGTTGTTAGCATGATGGTGTTAGCGTTAGCATGACAATACGAGTAGGGAATAAACAACCTCATGTTTCGTGTTCAGTCAAAGTTTATTTAGAAAGGCTTGAAAAGAACAAAAATCTAATTTGTGTTAACTGAGTTTAAAAAGCTTTCTCTAACTATATTTTGCTTTATTTTTTAAGACCTTGATATATTTTTAACGCTCTGTCAGAACTACACGGACATTTGATTTTCATTAGAATTACCATAAATTAAAGTTAAACTGTGAACTGTAAACTATTTTTAACTACCGTATTTTTCGGACTATAGGCCGCAACTTTTTTCCTGAACTTTGAACTATGCGGCTTATAGTCCGGTGAGGCTTATACGTGGATTTTTTTTTTCAGCCACCAGGGGGCTCTTATGCTCCATTTGCTTCAACCACTCGCTTCAAAAAATGAAGGAAAAAAAAAAAAGAAAAAGGCGATCCTTCCAGAACCGACTGTTGTACCAGGAAGCAGCATTTAAAGATAGTCAATGGCCAAAAACTCATAAAAGGGGATAAAACAGACATTTTTCACAGTGAAATCTGACTGATAAAAACTTTGGAGCTTAATCCAGGACCAGTTTGTGGATAAACGTCGAGTGAAGAGCTGCTGACTTTTTTTTCAGCATTGCACTCCCCGGGGAAAGAATCCCATGCAATGACGTATGCTGGAGCGGGAGGGCTTTCCCAACAGCTGACTGACGGGGATAAATCATAAATCACAATTTTGGGTGTACTGTTTTATTTTATTTTTTTACTGATGGGGGTGGGGGGTGCGGCTGTTTTTGTTTTTACGGGTGGGGGGTGCGGCTTATAGTCCGGTGCGGCTTATATGTTGATGTTCATGCGCCTTTTTTTTTTAAATGGTGGGTGCGGCTTATAGTCTGGTGCAGCTTATAGTCTGAAAAATACGCTACTACCAAACTACTTCCTTCAGATTCCAGTGACCAATGTAGAAAATGTATGTTGTCTGAACTGTAAAATAAAGACTGTAAAAATACTGCAGGCTGTTTAGTTTTTATACTTTTTTAACTAAAAGTTTAAAAATAAATTACATGGACGGGGCCATTTTATTTACATGCAAAGCATTCTGGGTAAAGGATGAC
>NW_013952996.1:203528-216579 GCF_001266775.1 Austrofundulus limnaeus | reverse complement strand
AATGACTGTCACAAAGAAAGTGGAATCACTTCTTCTCTTTTATTGTGCCTAAAAGATTAATTAATGGTATAAAAATCACAGAGAAAATCATTACCATGTTTTCATGTTTTTATATAAATCACTGTTTTTATTTTACTGGAAACACAGTAATATAATTGTGAGTTTTTTCTTGAGAAAATCTTTCATTTATCTGGACTAACAGAATGGTTCAGACTGATTACTTAAGCAGAAATGTTTATTAATCATCATAAATGTTTTGCAGTGATTTCTCTTAGAGTCTATCAGAAGAAAAGTTGAAAAGAAATGTTATCATATTCTGTTGTGGACAACCACAGAATTTAACCTTGGCTGGCGCCTGGCTGGCAAGTCTCTTATCTTTCTTCTTTTCCTGACTCATCTTTACGCCGGAGGGCGGAACCAAAGTCGTCCGCTTCGATTACTAACACGGATGCCTTTGAGTGACGGAACACTTCTTCCTGGATGCCGAACTGGGAAGGAACACTGTGTTTCTCTCCAGAGAAGCCAGCTTGGCCCGTTAGGTCTTGCCCATAGGCCAATTAGGGAGATCTAACGGCCGGGACAGTGGCACGCCGCCGACTGTCCCACCCGACACTACAAGTCTCCAAGTGTTTTCAACTCCTGAGGGGAGATTTTATTTTGAAAGAAGGAACAGGATGCATCAGCTTGAATCTTTCTGGCTTGAATCAAAACAGATGAAAAGTTGCCTAAATGAACACCTTTTCGCCAAGGAACAGTGAGCGGGCCGATTAAAACGTTCCCTAACTGATCGGAGGTGAACCAGTGACTACCCAGGGTTTGCTTAAGAAGCCAGCACCAGGTAAAAACTGACGTGTTCCGGGTGACGTGTCATGTGGAAATCTAAGTGCAGAAAGGACGTGCTGATCCGGTTTTACCACACACTTAACAAAATAAGAGTAGTAGAACACTAATCTTATTTTCATACTTTCCTTTGTTCTTTATTTGCCAAAACTTAAGCTAAACAGTGCCAGTAAATTGTTTGGTTGTTAACATCAGAACTGATGTTTACTGTTCTATATATAAGTAATCTGAGTTTAATGTGAATTAAAATTCGGACACGAGTTTTTATCTCATTTAACTTTGAAGCTTGTAATAGGAATAACCACAATCAGGTGTACTTATGATCTGTTCAATTTGTGTAAATAAATGATTGCATAGTCTTTATGAATCAACTTGAACTCGTCTGAACGTTCCCTTATTGTGTCATTTTTCACTTCGCACAGTCAAGATATTAAAGTAATGAGAAAATACCTAAGTAAAACTTTCCTCATAACCTTGTTATGAGAGATATGTAGAAAGGCTAATGCCACCTTAAGCTACCCCCTACAGGCTGATATCAGGAAATCCTACCAATGGCTGGAAAAAGCTGGACTCAAGGACAGCACAGAGGCACTTATCCTAGCTGCACAGGAACAGGCCCTAAACACCAGAGCAATAAAGGCTCAGATCTACCACACCAGACAAGACCCAAGGTGTAGGTTGTGCAAGGAGGCCCCTGAGACAGTCCAGCACATAACAGCAGGGTGCAAGATGCTGGCAGGGAAAGCGTACATGGAATGACATAACCAAGTGGCGGGCATAGTGTACAGGAACATCTGTGCAGAATATGGACTGGAAGCCCCGAGATCCAAGTGGGGAACACCCCCAAAGGTGGTGGAGAATGACCGAGCTAAGATCCTGTGGGACTTCCAGATCCAGACAGACAAGATGGTAATGGCGAACCAACCGGACATTGTGGTGGTGGATAAAGAACAGAGGAAAGCCRTTGTGGTGGATGTCGCAATACCAAGTGACCACAACATCAGGAAAAAGGAGCATGAGAAACTGGAGAAATACCAGGGCCTCAGAGAGGAATTGGAAAAGACCTGGAAGGTGAAGACCACAGTGGTGCCTGTGGTCATCGGGGCCCTCGGGGCAGTCACCCCCAAACTGGAGCAGTGGCTAAAACAGATCCCAGGGACAACATCAGACATCTCAGTCCAGAAATGTGCAGTTCTAGGCACAGCCAAGATACTGCGCAGAACCCTCAAGCTCCCAGGCCTCTGGTAGAGGACCCGAGCTCAGAGGATGAAAGAGACCACCCGCGGAGGATGAGAAGGAATTTTTTTATATGTAAGTATTAGCTCAGAACTACACATTCTCCTCTCATCACTGAGGTCCTCCATCCACATGACAGAGAGACTAAAATGACTCAGCCTGCAACTGAAAATATGGATGAAGGACCTCAGTTTAGCTTGTTTGTCATGCTATCGTTGAGCTATATATCCAGCAGTCACAGTGCGAGGGGCGGCGTACACCCTGGACAGGTCGCAGGTTTATCACAGGGCCACATATAGAGACAAACAACCATTCAATCTCTCACTCACACCAAGGAACAATTTAGAGTTATCAAATAACCTAAGAGTCATGTTTTTTTTCTGTGGGAGGAAGCTAGAGTACCCGGAGAGAACCCATGCATGCACAGAGAGAACATGCAAACTCTACCCAGAAAGGTCCCCGGGCCGGGATTTGAACCGGCAACCTTCTTGCTGAGAGGCATCAGCTCCACCAACTGAGCCACCATGCCAATTGTCCTTTTTTGTTATATTTTTTAATTATGCCCAAGTTTGATAATGTGAGAGAAATCCACATTTTTCTTTTTATTCAGTCAGTGTTTAACACAGCTAGCACAATAAATTGTTAAAATAATACTGTACTTTTTTTAATTTAGTAAGTAGAAATTAGCCCTTCATGTTATATAGAAAGACTCTTGATTCAAGAGAAATTTCAGGTTTTTAAGAAAATGTCCACTTATCAATTAATCGCTAGTCAATCGATAAGATCAATCAACTTCAATCAAGAATTCATCCATCCATTTTCTTTATCTGCTTATTCCTTTCTGGGCAGCTGGTGTCTGCCTCCAGCAGTCATTGTGTGAGAGTCAGGGTACACCCTGGACAGTTCTCCAGTCAATCACAGGGACACAAAAAGAAAACGGTAAAAGGACTGAACTTATAGAGCGCTTTATCAAGTCCCGCAAACACACATTCACACACTGATGATGGCAAACTACATTGTAGCCACAGCTGCCCTGGGGCATACTGACAGAGGTGGGGCTGCCATGCACCAGCAACAACGGACCCTCTGACCACCATCAGTTGGCAAGGCAGGTTAAGTGTCTTGCCCAAGAACACAACGACTGAGATGGCTGGACGGGGTATCAAACTGCAACCTTCCGGTTCCAGGATGACTCCCCTAACCACTCCACCACAGCCGCCCAAACAACTATTCTCACTCTCATTCACACCTATAGGGACAGAATCACAAATTACCCAAACATGCCTGTTCTTGGCCTGTGGGAAAAAACATACAAATGCACAGAGAAAACGTAAACTTCACACAGAAAGGCCAAGTAGACCTGTGATCTTCATGCTGTGAGGTGACAGTTCTAGCCACTGCCCTGCCTGCCACCCCAAATACTGTAAGCAAAGCTTTTAAACTGTATTTTTACATAGAACATAACTATCTCTAATTACCATTAAAACAGGCCAGTTGTCTTTTGCAAGCCAGCTGAGTCTGAGTGACTCACGACAGTCAGACATAAAGACGTATTCTGATAGACAAATTAAATTTAATATGATGTATCAGTTAAGAATCTCTGATTCGAAATAACGGAATAACAGCAGTGTTTTCAGGCAACTTCAACCCTCTTGTTGCCATTTGCTGATGATACAAGTTCATAGTCAAAGACTCGTGACCTTTTCTAATTGTATTTGAGGAAGAAAGTAAAAACGTCCAGACACTTAAATACATCAGAGAGCAGTATGTTATATTTTGTTAGGAGTTAAATTCAAAGTTAAAGCTGAGAGCAGTCAAAAAGATTTACTACAGTCAACCAGAAATGTTAATCCGACTTATTAAAAATGTAAAAACCTGCCAAATCTGACTCCTTTATCACTGTGTTCAAGCCTGAAAGCACTTTTATATTCACATACTGATTACAAAGTTTCATTTTGATTCTAAAATTATATTTATTCAAACAGAGAACCGCCTTAAGCTTCAACTTGCAGGGAGTCTGCAGGTGGAAAGACTTGATCAAGTTCTTGCACGATCCGTTGGATTCATAGAAAGATTAGTCATCATTCTGCCATCTGCCATGGAGGAGCAGAGGTGTTTGTAGAGCATATAAAATCCTGGCAGACACGTTTGTAAAATGCTCACGCTGAGCATAAACTCACAAGCACAACTGGAAAATCCCCCCATGCACCTTCACCCCCCAGTCAGAACTCATAATTGAAGCCTGATGCCAGCAATTGCTGCATTTGCGTTTATGGGCCAAATTCAGCAAATGGTTTGAACGAGGGAGAGGACAGAAGTGGCAGGATACTTGCTTTTTAAAAGTGGCCGTTAATTAAAAGCAAGTGCACTGACTCAGCAAATTCATTGTAACTTCCATAAGCGCCTGTATTCTGAACAAGTGTCTGCCTTTAACACAAAAGTCTTGCATCATATTCACAAGAAACTTTCACGTTCTGACAAATTGTGTGATATATCTTTACATCTTGGCACTTGAAATCAAAAGCAAAAACATTTTATGCTTTAGTGTCTTTTAAGTTAGTTCTGTCAAAGCAGTCTCAAACAAAATAGCTGTTTTCAGGGGGTTGCTTGTGCAACATGAAACACGCTTGCCCCAGGGTAACTTTGTCTGTAGAGGGCTGCACTCTGGCTCCAGTGGTCTGCAGTTAGTTGGGGAGTCTTGGGATTGATGCGGTGAGCTGCATATGATCAGAGTCACTTTGATTTGATGTCATCATGTGGTTTGAAATGTGGCTGAAGGATGCAAGTCTGGCCAGGAGGAACTGTGATGAAGGTGCCACTCTGCTCCCTGTCATTTGCCTCCAACTCCAATCTTAATGTTGGTTCTTCATGTTTAAGAACTTATCTAGATCCTTTTGGCTGTGTCAGATGTAATGATTTTTTTATTTTACCCTTTAAAACAGGATTTTAGTTTAGGCTTATTTTTTAGATTTTTGACTACAAACTTAAAAATCTGAAATACACTCATTAAGGAAATTTACTTTGTTATGCTTCTTAATTTATTTATTATTTAAAAATAATCCTCTCCTTGGGCTGCCACCTTATCGTGGTGGAGGGGTTTGAGTGYCCCAATGATCCTAGGAGCTATGCTGTCTAGGGCTTTATGCCCCTGGTAGGGTCACCCAAGGCAGACAGGTCCTGGGTGAGGAACCAGACAAAGCGCAGCCCGAAGACCCCTTATGATGCAATAAAAATTTGGATCTAACGTTCCCTCGCCCGGACGCGGGTCACCGGGGCCCCCATCTGGAGCCAGGCCTGGAGGTGGGGCACGATGGCGAGTGACTGGTGGCCGGGCTTTCACCCACGGAGCCCGGCCGGGCTCAGCCCAAAGAGGAGACGTGGGTCCCCCTTCCAACGGGCTCACCACCTGTAGGAGGGGCCAAAGGGGTCGGGTGCAGTGTGAAATGGGCTGCGGCTGAAGGAGGGGACCCGGACGGTCTGATCCTCGGCTGCAGAAGCTGGCTCTTGGGATATGGAACGTCACCTCTCTGGTGGGGAATGAGCCGGAGCTAGTGTGTGAGGCTGAGAGGTTCCGGCTAGAAATAGTTGGCCTCACCTCGACACATGGCTCTGGTTCTGGAACCAGTCTCCCCGGGAGGGGCTGGACCTACTTCCACTCTGGAGTTGCCTGCGGTGAGAGGCGCCGGGCAGGAGTGGGCATACTTGTTGCCCCCCATCTTGGCATCTGTACATTGGGGTTTACCCCGGTGAACGAGAGGGTAGCCTCCCTCCACCTATGGGTGGGGGACGGGTTCTGATTGTTGTCTGTGCTTACGGGCCGAACAACAGTTTGGATTATCCACCCTTCTTGGAGACCTTAGAGGGTGTACTGGAGGGTGCCCCTCTTGGGGACTCCCTTGTTCTGCTGGGAGACTTCAACGCTCACGTGGGCAATGACAGTGAGACCTGGAGGGGGGTGGTTGGGAGGAACGCCCCCCCGATCTGAACTCGAGTGGTGTTCTGTTGTTGGACTTCTGTGCTCGTCACGGATTGTCCTTCACGAACACCATGTTCAGGCATAAGAGTGTCCATATGTGCACTTGGCACAAGGACACCCAAGGCCGCAGTTTGATGATCGATTTTGTCGTTGTTTCATCGGATTTGCAGCTGCATGTCTTGGACACTAGGGTGAAGAGAGGGGCAGAGCTGTCAACTGGCCACTACCTGGTGGTGAGTTGGCTCCGGTGGTGGGGGAGGAAGCCGGTCAGACCTGGCAGGCCCAAACGCGTAGTGAGGGTCTGCTGGGAACATCTGGCGGAGTCCCCTGTGAGACGGAGCTTCAACTCCCAACTACAGCAAAACTTTGAACACGTTCTGGGGGAGGTGGGGGACATTGAGACTGAATGGACCATGTTCCATTCCTCCATTGCCGAGGCGGCTTATTGGAGCTGCGGCCGAAAGGTTGTTGGTGCCTGTCGTGGCGGCAACCCTCAAACCTGTTATTGGACACCTTCGGTGAGGGATGCTGTCAAGCTGAATCAAGCTGAGTCCTATTGGGCCTTTTTGGCCTGTGGGACTCCTGAAGCAGCTAATGGGTACCGGCGGATGAAGCGGCATGGGGCTCGGGTGGTCGCTGAGGCAAAAACCCGGGCATGGGAGGAGTTTGGAGAGGCCATGGAGAAAGACTTCCGCACGGCTTCGAGGCGATTCTGGTCCACCATTCGGCATCTCAGGAGGGGGAAGCAGTGCAGCACCAACATTGTTTATAGTGGGGATGGTGTGCTGCTGACCTCGACTCGGGAAGTTGTGGGCCGGTGGGCGGAATACTTCAAAGACCTCCTCAATCCCACCAACATGCCTTCTGTTGARGAAGCTGAGCCTGGGGACTTTGGGTTGGGCTCTCCAATCTCTGGGGACGAGGTCGCCAAGGTGGTTAAAAAGCTCCTCAGTAGCAGGGCCCCGGGGGTGGATGAGATCTGCCCGGAGTTCGTTAAGGCTCTGGATGTTGTAGGGTTGTGTTGGCTTACGCGACTCTGCAACATCGCATGGACATCGGGGGCAGTVCCCCTGGATTGGCAGACTGGGGTGGTGGTCCCCCTGTTTAAAAAGGGGGACCGGAGGGTGTGCTCCAATTACAGGTGGTCACACTCTTAAGCCTCCATGGTAAGGTCTATTTAGGGGTCCTGGAGAGGAGGGTCCGTCAGATAGTCGAACCTCGGATTCAGGAAGAGCAGTGTGGTTTTCGTCCTGGGCGTGGAACACTGGACCAGCTTTACACCCTCAGCAGGGTTCTGGAGGGTGCATGGAAGTTCGCCTAACCGATCTACATGTGTTTTGTGGACTTGGAGGAGGCGTTCGACTGTGTCCCAAGGGGGCCTTGTGGGGGGTTCTCCGGGAGTATGGGGTACCGGGCCACTTGATACTGGCTGTCAGGTCCTTGTACGACCGGTGTCAGAGTCTGGTCCGCATTGCCAGCAGTAAGTCGGGCTCGTTTCCGGTGAGAGTTGGACTCTACCAAGGCTGCCCTTTGTCACCGATTCTGTTCAGTACTTTCATGGACAGAATTTCTAGGTGCAGCTGAGGTGTTGAGGGGATCCGTTTTGGTGGCGTTAGGATCGCATCTCTGCTTTTTGCGGATGATGTGGTCCTGTTGGCTTCATCGGAACGTGATCTGCAGCTCTCGCTGGAGCAGTTCATGGCCGAGTGCGAAGCGGCCGGGATGAGGCTCAGTGCCTCCAAATCCGAGGCCATGGTCTTGAGCCGGAAAAGGGTAGAGTGCCTTCTCCSKGTCAGGGGGGTTGTCCTGCCTCAAGTGGAGGAGTTTAAGTATCTGGGGATCTTGTTCACGAATGGGGGAAGAABGGAGCGGGAGATCGACAGGCGGATGGGCGCAGTGTCTGCTGTAAAGCGGGCGCTGTACCGGTCCGTCATGGTGAAGAGAGAGCTGAGTCARAAAGCGAAGCTCTCGATTTACCGGTCGATCTACGTCCCTACCCTCATCTATGGTCATGAGCTTTGGGTCATGACCGAAAGAACGAGGTCACGGACACAAGCGGACGAAATGGGTTTCCTCCGCAGGGTGGCTGGGCTCTCCCTTAGGGATAGGGTGAGAAGCTCAGTCATCCGGGAGGGACTCAGAGTGGAACCGCTGCTCCTCCATGTCGAGAGGAGCCAGCTGAAGTGGCTCGGGCATCTGGTAAGGATGCCTCCTGGACGCCTCCCTGGTGAGGTGTTCCGAGCACGTCCCACTGGGAGGAGGCCCCGAGGAAGACCCAGGACACGCTGGAGGGACTATGTTTCTCGGCTGGCCTGGGAACACCTTGGGGTTCCCCCGGAGGAGCTAGAAGAAGTGGCTGGGGACAGGGAGGTCTGGGCCTCCCTTCTGAAGCTGCTGCCCCCCGACCCGACTCCGGATCTGCGGAAGAAAATGGATGGATGGATATAAAAATGAGAACAAAAACTAACTAAAATCTCTCTGTATATATATTATTTATACAGAAAAAAATTCTGCTGTTTGCATTTTTTGCCACTTTCTAAGATTATTTTTAAGATATATTTTGATTTCAGCATCTTCTGCTCCTATCTTTTGAAGTAGGGTTTGTGTGGAATGTATGAACAAAAAACACCTTACTTGTTGTAATGCTTTTTGAGCAACCTCAATTGAAATAAACTAAATTTATTTTATCAGAATCAATGAGCTAAATGCTAAAGGCTAGTTTTGTTGAAGAAAAAAACGTGGCCACATTAAAATAACTCCATTCTCAAATGTTTATGAGCAGTTTGTGCAGTTAACGTTTATCCTTTTTTTTTCTATCACCATAAATTTCATTTAGTAATTTCCATAGAATTATTATTTTATGCGCAAATAGCAGCATCAAAGTGTGGCACTTTTAAGGTAGCTGTCATCACTTCCAGCAAGAATATTTCAACAGAAATAACTAATGCTGAGCTGAAGCTGGTGATGGTGTAAAGTTTAAAGCAGCGTTGAAAAATGAAGTTTAGGTGATTTAAAAGACACAAGCTATCAGTTTAAGGTTTTTGGGACTAGGTTTAATTGATTTTCTTTAGACAAGAGAAATATCTCTGCACCTTTAGATTGAATTTCATAAAACTTTTTAAGATCAATTAAACCAAAGAACTTTAGGAATTATTCTGACAAAAAGTGATTATATGTATCTCTTTTTGTAAACAAATGACTTGGTGACTAGTTATCAAGTCTTAAATTTTGGCTCTTTTACTTGTTTCACAAACCACTAACAGTAGGCCTCTTACCTATATAATGGCAAGAGCATGAGGATTGAGTGGGAGGGCAGCAGCTGACCTTTGTCTATGTCCGTCTATAATTACCAGCTTTTGGCAGGTCAAAGAAGACGGGGATGGAAGTGCCACAATCAGTTTACATCAGACAGGAGGAGGAGGAGGAAGAGGAGGAGGAAGGAGGAGGCGTGCTGAATATATGGAAGACTCAGTTACAAGTTGTGGTTACATGCATCACACACTAAATTGTGTTTCCAGCCCTTCAGGGAACATTACTTTGATTTAGTCTAGTGATTTAACATCATCTTGATCATAACACCAAGGTTTCTTCTTTAACTTTAAATGGAAAATGTATGTTTCAGAGATCACAAAGCGACTCTATACATGTCTACATGATTGTATGAAATAAATATGTTCATACAAAGTCCTAGTTTATTACTGTTTTTAGGTGAAGGAGGAGGATGTTTTGTACATGTCCATGTGCATGAGGTCTGTCTTACCCAAACATCTCATTGATAAATTGTAACTTGCAGAAAGTAATCATTCTGGGTCAACAACTAATTAAATTTTAGAGTCAACTGGATATACAGTAATATGACTGCCTGCCACAGCAAACTGACCTTAGAAAACACTAAAATTGCTACAGCAGGCAGGCCAACCAGTAGATCGGGATCTACCGGTAGATCTTTAGCTAGTTAGCAGTAGCTCACGGAGCAATGGATCACGGAGCTTGTAGAACGCAACATTGTTTAATTGATTTGCAATGCTGCATCACCTTCTCGTTTTGTAATTAATAAACGTGTTATCTGAATGCATCACATGAGGAACAGGTTTGGTTGTAAACAGTGGCACCACAAACAGCAGTGTGTGTTTCCGGTTTTTCAAGGTGCCGTTACCGAAGTCTAGAGCTGTGCAAGTGTAAGCATGTTTGTAAAAACCTGCATGCAACTAACTTTAATGTGACTTTTTTATTTCTTAAAGACAAGAAGCATTTGTCCATGTTCTATCTCACATAAGTGTCATTAAAATATAACCTTCTCCAATTCAAAATTAGTTTTTTTGATAAACTGGAACAAATACCACATCATATGAAACAAACAGAGAAGTAGCTGTTGTTTTCACTTGATGACACAATGGTATAGAGGAAATAAAGGCAGTTATTTGGCTCATCAACCTTTGATTGCAACACCCCAGCTGTGTGAGTGTTTTTTTTATACTGACTTATTTGCAGGTGTTTAAATGTTGTTTGTAAGAAAACGATTCTGTAGTTTAAGGGATTGAATTGAGTGTAATATATTTAGGTGCATTGATTTCAAAATATCAAATTTCATTAAAAACTTAATTAAGGTGACACATAAATTAAGTTATTCAAAATGTTTTTCTCTGTTAAGGCATTTTACTGTATCTTTGTTAACACCATTTGGTTGTTTCTGCTAAAGTAGTGAATAGTAATTATTAAAGTAGCAATGGGAAAAGATCATGCTCTCATTGCATGCAAAATTTAGTTGCGATCTGTTTCGCACAATCTGACTTTGCAATAAGTAAACTTAGCTCAGTATCTGTAAAACTGACTGAGCTGCAGCCATTTTAAAGCAGATTAGCTGAGGCTGCCATCTTGAATTGGATTTCTGTCCAGTGGTTCATGAGCTGTTTTGTTAACAGAAAAACAGGACTGACACCAAAAGTTCAAAGTTTTAAATAAAGTTCCTCAGGGACATACCAAACGCATCGGCTCTTAATTTTTTTCTTCCAATTTTGTTTTGTTTAAATTCTGAATAAGTTCTCACTGCAAATATTTTTGTATTCACACAGAAATATGTATTAAACTGAACTTAGGGTAAATGGACTGACTGAACTTATAGAGTGCTTTAACAAGTCCCTCTGGACCTCAAAGCACATTACACTTACAGACATTCACCCAAGCACACACACACATTCACACACTGATGATGGCAAACTACACTTTAGCCACAGCTGCCCTGGGGCACACTGACAGACACGAGGCTGCCATGCACCTTTGACCATCATCAGTAGGCAAGGCGGGTGAAGTGTCTTGTCCGAGGACACAATGACGGAGACAGCTTGATGGGGGATAGAACCGGCAACCTTCTAGTTCCAGGACAACTCCCCTAACCACTCTGCCACAGCCCTCATCAGAATGGAGGTAAGTGGACTGTACTTGTAGAGCGCCTTTCTGTCCAGCCAGGATACTTAAACCACTTTAATCATTTACCCATTCACACAGAACTCTACTACAGAGCTAACATGTACACATCATATAGACTATGGAGACTAATCAGTGATGTAGATCACATTCATACACTGATGGAAACACATCAGAGGCAGTGGGGGTGAAGTGTCTTGGATTGAACAACTCCCACAACCACTCTGCCACAGTCTTCCCAAGGTGAAAGGAGGTGAAAATGTGTGATTCATCCAAAAATAAACCCATTTTGAATTTAAATGTTTACAGTCCAAAAAAAAAAGTATGAAAATGGGATGTGCTTTTTGTCAGAAATTTGTTCATGATTAAAATGTCATCAAGATAATCTGCTTTATATAAAATATTGTTGTGGAATACAGAGAATAAATAAAAACAGCAAAAAGTTTTAAACAAAAAAGGGATTTCTAAAGTCAAATACTTCCAAATAATTAGGATTTGTAATTCTGTCCCAGCCTCTGAGCAACACACAATCCTGCAGTCAAACACCCGCAGACCAACTCCCACACACTCATCTTCTGCTCCAGCCCTGAAACTGTATTCATGTTTGTTTTGTTTTGAGATGATTGGATCTAGTTGGAAACCCCCCTGCACCTTGTCCATCATATAGTGAGTGTTTGTGTCGGCCATGTGCCTCAAGGCCACGTGGAACAGCAGGAATACAGAGGCTCGTCTAGACGTCTGGATGCTGGGTGATTCACTCACAAAGCTCCAGTAGAGGAAAACAATGAGAGGATTGTCCTCTGAGTTCACCTGGATGTTTGTTTGACTTTAAGAGGGCAGATATGATGTACAGCTGCAGAGGACCAGATGCCAGAATCACCTCGTCACCTTCACTCTGACTCACTTAAATTTGCTGAAACAGAAATAAGAAGCAAGAAAATTTAGTTTGTTTAACGATGTGAAAGAATGCTACATTAGTTAATGAACTCCTATGTTTCTTGCTCTTGCTCTCACTGTTTAGTTTGTTGCTGTTTTCTCAGCTTAACATGTTTAGTTGCATATGTCTGTGTGTGCTGAGCAGAGGTGGGCAAAGTAAATTTACCTGCCTTACTTGCCTTATAGTACAGGTTTTGAGAATTTGTACTTTACTTGAGTAGCAATTTTTTTGCCTTTATTTCACTACATTTTAACAATACAATCATACTCGCTACTCCACTACATTTCTCTAAAGGCTTTAGTTAATTTTTTGACCATGTTTCTGTAGTTTTTGTCTATTTTGTTCCACTGACACATTGTAAAATTACACAAATTACACCCCTATACAGTAGATGGTGATAATGTATTCATCTTTAAACTGGTTGCAAGAAGAAGAAGAATTTTTGTCTTGCCTTATGTGTTCCTTATATGACAGGCCTTTCCCAATCAGTGGCTACACCCTCGCCCTACTCCCTACATATTTTATCCACTGGTCGTGGATAAAATAAGTATTGAACACGTCACCATTTTTCTCAGTAAATATATTACTAGAGGTGCTAATGACATGAAATTTTCACCAGATGTTGGTAACAACCCAAG
>NW_013952996.1:200705-201858 GCF_001266775.1 Austrofundulus limnaeus | reverse complement strand
GATTTGACCAGTATAGCAGAAAACTTTCCCAATTATTCTTGACTTTGCTCAAGTGAAATGCATTGTTAAAAAGTTTTCATTTTTAGTAACCTTTTAGGTTTGTTTTTGAAAGCACATACTCCAGTACTTTAACTTAAGTAATAATTTGACAGAACTAATTTCACTTCTATTGAAGTAATGTTTGGCCAGTAGGATCAGGACTTTAAACCAAGTAATGAAGCTGACAACTTTGTCCACCATTGGTACTGAGCATCAATGCTCAGTACTTGGAAAGCTTAGAATTCAACCATAATTTGTCTAACACAGAAAACCTTTATAAGCAGAGGATAAACAGATGTGCTTCCACATCCGTATTTTACGTGCGTTATGTGTGACTGCATTCCCTCCTTTGGGCAACAGGACTTGTTGGGACAAGCTGGAGTCATGAGGTTCACAGGTAGGGGTGGGGTGGGGGAATCTACTGATGTTGACTTCAAGACAAAAAATGAAACAAAAAAACAAGACCAAAAAAATAAGAAGTAGTTCCTGGAAGCAGAATTCACAGAAACAAAAGACCTGCCTGAAACTGTTGGGATGTAGTAAAAACATCTAGTGAACCACTGAACAGACTGATCCACTTATGGTTTTAGAATCATTTACATTTTGAAATTAATTTCCAAGCAGTCAATAAATGGCAAATTCACAAGGTTTTAACTTTTTGATTGTGTAATCCAATGAGTTTGTTCTTTTAAAGTTCTCTTGGGTTAATCCTTGACTTAAGGATTTTAGGTATTTTACCATTTCACCACACTAAAATACATTAATTATGCTACAATCTTTATCATAGATTTGATAACACAGAAAAGTGTTATCAAATCTATGATAAAGTCACTGTAAGGCCTGCTAGCATCATAAATAAAATTGTGACCAAAGGTGACAGTGAAAACAAATGTAGCTCTGTCTCCTACAGCAGCCATGGCTCAGAGGTATAACTTTAGTCCCACAGAGAGCCGTAACTCAGCTAAATATGTGGCCTATCAAATAATTACATTCACCGCCTCCCTTCTACAAGATTTAACTAAAACAGTCAGGGTCTGAGACCTGCTCTGTAAAATGTGGCCACTGCAACAAGGACCTCAATTATCTGGCAACAGACTGGTAGCTCCAGCCCCCC
>NW_013952996.1:196598-200447 GCF_001266775.1 Austrofundulus limnaeus | reverse complement strand
ACACACACACACACACACACACACACACACACACACACACACACACACACACACACACACACAGTAGTAATCACTCACAGTAGGCGAGGGACTTCTTAATAGCAGCTCTGATGGTGGGCAGACAGGGGCTGTCACTGTTCCATAGTCTAATTCATACATATATATAGGCGCACTTCCGCGGCAGACAAAAGCAAACACAGCCAAACGATTAAGATTGTGTTAATGAGTAACAATCTATAAACCACTGGCTACTGCTGGCTCCTTGGTGTACTTTACAGAACCACTGTTTCCTGTCCTGTAGAGCCTCCCACCTACTGAAAAGTACAGTTATTTTTAGAATCAAAGCTGAGGTAAATATCTGATGTGGTTTATGTAGAAGGTCATCAACATGTCTCAAATAATCTAAAATCTTGAACATTTGATTTATAAGCCACCCAAACACTTTTAGGTTATAGAGTCAAGAAAGCAAGATAATGGAATAAAATTTGCTGGTTAAGCATAAATTCTAAGTAAGGTACAGTCTGGGACACACGAACTAAGTGTTTATTGTAAATTCGTTTGTACACTTTGATTTGGCTCAGAACCTCGGTGGGACAATTTAGACAGGATGTTCCTTCATAAGGGAAATCGACATAGAGATGTTGTTTTGTGACCAATTTGGTCAGTATTATTTCTGAAATTATATGGTAAACGGCTTGAACTTATATAGCACCTTATCAAATCCACTTGGACCCCAAGGCACTTTACATTTCAGACATTCACCCATTCACACACACATTCACTCACTGATGGTGGCAAACTACATTGTGTCCGCAGCTGCCCTGAGGCACACTGACAGAGGTGGGGCTGCCATGCACCGGCACCACCTGACCACCATCAGTAGTGTTTTGCCCAAGGACACAATGACTGAGACTGCTGGAATGGAGATCAAACCAGTAACGGGATGACTCCCCTAACAACTCCACTGCAGCCACCCACTGCAAAAGAAGCAAATACAAACATCATCTAAGCAAAGAACAAACACTGACCACCATCTCTATGCACTGATGACTTTTAAATAACATCAAGAAAGTAATACCAGCGGTGGCCAAAAACTACATGAAATAATACTTAAGAAACTGAGGTGGAGCTAGACTTTTTTTGCATTGACAAGTAAGAGCCAAAACTGTCCTTTTTTTTATTTTATTTTTTTGCCCAATAGTGAGCCAAATCTGTTCATGTACATATTAAATCTAAAGGTGTTATATTAAACATTTCACACTAGGTTATTACCGTTTAAGCACAATAATGTATTGGAAGACATATTTTACATATAATATTGTATTGCATTATACACATCCACGACTATCAAAGGGAACGTTATTATAAAGTGGTACCAAAAAAGCCGAATGCTAGTTACAATTTACTAAGTTGCTTTTAGACACACAAAGCTGACGATAATTGTAGAAGTAGCAGAAAACATTTATAAAAATATTCTAAATGATAATCAAATATAAATGATAAAAAATGGCCACCACAGCTTAAAAAGACTTTAATTTATTTATTTTATGACTTATAAAAATGAAATTTGTTGTGGAGTCGCTAAAAATGATCACATGTTGATTTTATATGCTAATCCCAAATTGTAAATTGTGCCCAAAATGAAAATTCTAACTTAATGGTTTGAGCTATTTTGCAGAATCTGAGATAGATTATTCCATCCTGTTTCTTTTTCTTTAAAATGTGATAGTGTTAATGTTGAAGCAGCAGAGAAGCAGAGATAATGACTTTCTCTGTCTTATTTGGTTCTTCACAACTTCACAACACTGGAACATTTTAAATCATTTATTAATAATTTTCAGAGTGACTGTGTAAAAGCTAAAAGATTTGCTTAGAAAAAAATCACTGACTGAAAACTAAACACTGTTGAAAATTCATAAAATTTGGTCATTTAAATAGATTGTGAGTTTTCCTGACCAGCACTACTTGTCCGTCCTATTGGTAGCCCTTTTCCTCACGCCAGGTTGCTCAGCCTATCAAAATAAAGCTCAGTGTGCCACTTGCACTTATAGGAGTCTCCTGTGACAAATGTTTGGGTATTTTAAAGTCCTAAAAGCACCTTTGAGCTCAGATAAAAAAGGCTGTTGAGGTGGTTATTTTCAGCACCAGGTGTTTATCCAGTGTAAATATAGGTTGTGATTCTGTATTTACCTCTTGTCCACATTTGGGTTCATGTGTTTAAACAGTGCATGCTAGCTGCATACTTGCCTTTGTGCATTCACACTGCCTTGTGGTCATTTTGTGCACTTATTTTACTGGAGTCCTCAAAATAACTCAGGCTCCTGTGTGATTGTGTGTTTACATGTGACAGACACTTCTAAAAGTAGGGGGAAGATACACAGGCAGCTCAAGTTGTCTCTGAGCCAAACCTCCATTTCAATGAATGGTTAGCTTTTTGGTAGCATGCTCTGTGAGCAGTTTTTTGTGTGTGTGTTTGTGTGTGCGTGTGATGTGGGCTATGCCAGACAGAGACAAGGGGATGCTTGTGTCCACCCCAACCTATTAACTCTCTTAGGGTGGGGGCTGTGGCTAACTGTTTAAGTTAACCACAGCTAAATTGAGCTGTTTGTAAAGCCAGGCTTGGTCCACATTAGTGAAGGATGTGTGTGTGGAAAAAGTCTGCTTTGTTCAAAAGGGTTTTTATTTTACTTCATACTACATGTTGTGGGATGTACAGGCACACATTTGTTGGTATGACACCTTTAGAGATAAAAGCAAGCCTTGTCATATCAAAGCCATAAAGTTTGTGGAGAAAAGTTGCTTTAGGTTTCAGGGGTATGGTTTAGGGGTAGGAATGATTGGGGGTAATGTAAGCCAAACACTAAAATAAACGGCTAAAGCACAGCCATTGGTATCAATCAAAAATAATATTTCATTTGCAGCACTTTCTCTTCCAGTGTTTACATTTTAAATATTGGAGATTTCACTAATTCCAAACTGAGGAGGCACAACAATCTCACTAGTGATTGTTAGGTAGTTAATGAAATTTAATTTCATGGGTATGGAGTGGAATAGAGGTAGGGAGGGTAGCATGGATTTTGTCACCCACCTACAATTTACTGATGAATGGAAAACATTGGGCCACATGCAAGAACATGTTCATATTCTTATCCTAAATTTCTCTTACTTTTGTTCGTACGAAGGGTTCCTACGAGCATGTCACGTCAGGTTCAACAAACTCTTCTATCTTCAGGAAAAGTCTGTAAATGAGGAGCGTAAACTGATGAATAAGTTTCCAGCTGCTTGTGCAAGGGGAGAGGTGATTTACATAATTACCACCCCAAAAACCACCATATAAGGATATACGTTTCCTGCCCCACATACCAGGAAGTGTCCATTCATAAGTGACATCACAAAGTAAAAAAGAAGAGCTTTACGAGTTCGGCGATTGATGTTCTGCTCGCGGAGATCCACAAAAAATGTCATTTTTAGCAGTGTCAGCTGTGGAATTAAAGGATCTGCTTTAAAGCCGAGGAATGAATGATGACAGCTGTTAATGTCGTGTCTCCCGTGGGTCGTGCAGTCACAGAAATAAAAACCTAAATCAGATTTATCTCTCTCTGTAGTCCTGCTCCGGCTTTTCATTGGTCAAATATTTTTTATTTCAGTGTAAACAATTGTGTTACATAGCACATGGTTGTGCGTATTTAAATGTTATTGGGGTTAAAGGTAATGTATTTTGCAAAACAGAGTGATCCGTACATGTATGTCTGTATGTATGTAATGCATGTAATGTATGTATGTATGTAATGTATGTATATGTATGTATGTATGTATGTATGTATGTATGTATGTATGTATGTATGTATG
>NW_013952996.1:191339-195601 GCF_001266775.1 Austrofundulus limnaeus | reverse complement strand
TTATAAAACAATATAACTATATTATACTATGATTAAAAGCACAACTATATTATAGCACTACTATGATTAAAAGCATTACAAAAGTATTTTAGCTTTTTTCTTACCTGTTTAAATCCATGCTGGGTCAGATCATGATGCTTTAAAAACGAGGCAATGAATCAAAACAAGCCATTAGCCTCACTAAAAGCAGTTAGCTTAGCCTGTTGCTAATCCAGTTCTTGGAAAATAATGGAGTGTAAACTCTCGCTCTGTCTTTGTTCTGCTGCTTTTCTTGTCCAGCAGATCTGGTCCAAGYTMTTTTACTTTAAGCTTCTCCTGGTGTGTTCTGGTCTAAAACACTTTTTTGTTTTAAGAAACTTAGCTGAGTTGTTTAGCGCCTTAATTTATTGACATGTTAATGCTGTTCGCATCGTATCCGTCAGTCTACACCAAACTCCACCCACATACACTGGCACTGGAGACACGTTTTTGTACGTCCACCCTAAATGGCTGAATCCTGTGGCTTTGGGCTGATCCTGGGCTGAAAAGAATTTGCCCCTATGAGCCGCAAACCGAGGGGGCGTGGCGAGACGCCTGTCAGTCATACTGAATCAGGACATACATTACATGAAAATGGGCTGTGAATAGTTAGCCCTGCAGAACGACCCTGGGATCTTCCCAGGTGGTTTGGCACCAGTTTTACTTTTAAATTTCACAAAATAAGATATACTGTATTATTTTTAAATTTTGTTTATTTTTAAGTTGTTATTTAAAAATTGTGTATAATTATATTATAATTTTATAATATTGTTTATTTTAACATTTTTATTGTGAACACCAGGGAGGGCTTTGCCCTACTAGCCCACTTATACCAGCCGTCACTGTATGTGTGTATGTATGTGTGCATGCATGTGTGTGTGTGTGTATATATATATATATATATATACTGTATATAGATGCTATATAGATATAGATGATACACAGATCACACTGAGTGGAGCGGGCGACCGTTCTAAGATGACGGCCCCACGTCTCGTCAGCTCCAATAGGCAGTAGCGGTGATCAGGTTCCAGAAGGCGCCAAAAAATGTAAATAATACATAAATAAACTGATAACAGAGATAGAAGTATTCGTTCAAGAGCACTTCACCTCAAAAGTGACAAGAAAAAAGGAAAACTGACAAATGAAACTGAAACTGACCAGTGAGACTGACAGTTTTTGTTGACAACTGATGACTGACAACCAAGACTGAGGATGTCCTCAAATGTACACCGTAGTATGGGCTCTTTGTCCTCATTTGAAGATGTGCTGGTGGGATTGAGGAGGTCTTCAAAGTATCCTGCCCACCAACCCACAAAATCACGGGTTGAGGTCAGCAGTGCACCTTCCCCACCTGAACCACTTTCCCACCCTGAGACACAGGTTATTTTTTTCTGTGGAAAAACTACCAGGAAAATTAAATTTTCCAGTAATTAATATTTCTTTGTTCTGATTATTTTTCAACTCATTCCATTTAGGTTGTTTATTTCAGCTGTACAGTCCACAAAGTGTAACAGTGTGTGTGTGTTTTAATATACTGTAGGGTTTATGAACCATAAGTCAGAAATGTATCTTCCCAATAACCCAGTAAATTATAATGCTCAGATTTCCCATTTTTACACTAGCCTTGAAAGCAGCATTACAGATGTGAAAGTTTCAAAAGTCAAAGTTACCAGAGAGCAGATCTGTGCACTCATAAATGTGCAAATCTTGCTGCTCCCTTGCTTGAATGTTGATGTGCTCACTTGAATCTTACGTGTGTTCGCTACATGAGACTCTGTTAACTCCGTATTAGGTGTAATTTTACTCTTCCAAAAGAATCTACAGACAAACGGAGCCAACAGATGATCTTTCACAGATGAATCACTCTGATTAAAGTCCTCTGATTTTTACTCTATATTCAGCTAGGTGGGATGCGGACTCTCTCCATAACCTCTGCTGGGCAGATGCAGCACTGCCTCAGCACAAGGCTGGAGGAGAGTTTTCATTATTTCCAAAGCAAATTCTTCCTCTTGGGTGGTCCTCACCATGTGTCGGCCCCCATGTGCAAATATGTTCGTGTTTGAGCGTGTGCTAAAATTTGTGTCCTGTTGCTTTCCACATTTTGTGAATAAATTTTGTCCTCGTCGTGGTTTTGCAAAAGGGCGTTTATTTATTTATTTTGGCAGAAAACTGCACAAGTCACAGACTCTTCCCCCGGTAATTAGTTGTGATTGAAGGTAATCATCTAAACCAGGATGCGGACAAATGGTGACAAGTCAGCTAAGTAAAGCTACTGACTACCACTGAGGTAGCTTTTAAAAACTTATTTTTGGAACTTTAGTGTATTAATTGCCAAAATCTATGGTTTGAACTTTTCTTTCTCGTGTCTGTTGAATAACCCAGATTTAACACTGACTGCTTGTGTCCTTTTTCTGCAGAAACTCTATATTCATTTCCCTTTCCATTTTCTGTAACCGCAATGAGATAAACAACTACTCATGCTCACTCCAATGGCCAATTTAGAGTCACCAAATAACCTGAAATCTACTGTATGTATTTAGACTGTGGGCAGATCCCAGAGAATACAGAAATACCTGCAGAGCCCAGATTCAAACCAGCGACTGACAAGGATCGAGGTTCAACAACAGAGTAGAACCGAGTGACCACACTCAGAAACACTTTAAAAAGACAAGTGATTTTATTAACAGCCCAGGAATTGCTGAAGCTGTCGACAGTCTGTGGGGACATCATTGTAAAACTACATGGATGTGTTGTGTTGGACAGGATCTTTAGAGTTAATCAGAATGTTGCTGAGGGATGCAAAGACAAAAAGATATTAAAAAATCATGGAGCACATCATTGATTAATGACTGGAAAACTACAGGAGCGTTGGTTAAGCCAAACGGGCAAATGTTGAATTTTACAGAGAGCAAGGGGGAGTGTCAAGTGATGGGACTTCTACGAAGCCCTATTTAAGATATGTCAAAACCATGAGACGCGAGCTTCAAACTGCTTACCAGTTGGCGGAACGTGCAGCCGAGAGGAAAGACGAAATAAACAAGAAGCATTATGATGCAATAGTTAGTTTCTGTCCTCTAGATTTAGGTGATGGAGTTTTAATAAAAAACCCTGGACTACATGGCAAACACAAGCTAGCAGATCGGTGGAGAGAAACTCCTTATGATGTGGAGGGTCAGTTTTCTGGCTTGCCTGTGTTCAAACTGAAGCCAGAAAGTGGAGGAGGGACAGAAAAAAATTGCATCGCAATCACATTCTTCCTATTGGACAAGATGTACAATTTCCAGCCGATGACAACCAGATCTCATCCAAGTTACAAGAGAGACGTAAAAGGGGAAACATATTGACCCAATGTTTCTCAGATGCTATGGAACAAGACACCCCTCATCAGATTCGGAGGATGAAATGGGTGTCTGGACTGAGTGTAAGACAACTCAAGAAGCAGGTCCTGTTGTCCATGTGAACAAAACTGCAGAGTGACACTGTGTGGATTTGGGTGTTGAATCCAAAACCAATCATGTAGATGACATTCCTGTAGTTGTAGACTCAATATCTGAAAAAAGAGATGCTAACAACTGTGAAACAGAGGAATGCAATCTTGTTACTGAAAGAGATGCTGACATAAATGTGGTAAATGAAATATCTGCTACAGTAGGTAGTTCCAATGAGTGGTCTGTGGAAACTACACGACCCAAAGACTAAAACGAGCTCCAAGTAGGTTGACTTATGATTCACGTGGTACTCCAACTTCTGTAGCTGTTAGTATATATAACTCTGCTCAGGTGTGAGAATGAATGTTGTGCAGAGGTGTCAAGTAACTAAGTACAAATTGTTACTTTACTTAAGTAGAAATTTTGGTTATATATACTTTAGTGGAGAAATTAATTTTCAGCCTACTTTTTACTTCTACTCCTTACACTTTAATTCAATTATCTGTGCTTTCTACTCCTTACTTTTTAAAGATGCAAAAAAGTATTTCATTTCTATTTTACTTTGATTTGTTTTTATTCCATCTTTTCATTGTTCAGAAAAAAAATCAATAGAAATCTATCTACATGGAGCCCATGGATAGAGTGAATTTTGTGTAAATATAAACCATTCTGACAGCCTATTGGATTAAACTCTCTCCATCACACCTGTATGACACAAATCACGTTGCAGAAGGAAAGACTGTAGCAGATGCATGTAGCCTAGATTGAAGATGATCGTGGCTGAAACAACTAGTTTAGTCAGTTAATTCCAAA
>NW_013952996.1:182070-189434 GCF_001266775.1 Austrofundulus limnaeus | reverse complement strand
CTTCAATGCTTAGATCCACATAAATTAAATTTGTGGGAATCTTAATTTTAATCTGCAGACTGTTAGATGTCACGAGGCACAGGGAGGACGAGGTGAAGTAGTGAATGATTTGTGAGTCAAACAGCTGGGTCCAGAGGTTTAGTTTAGAGAGAGTACAAGAGAAAAAAAACATTACAGTAAATATTATATCCCACTTTGTAAACCAGACAGAAGCAGTGACAGCTTTGTGCATGCGTGATTCATTTGCAGCGGTCTCCTCTCAGTTGACTTCAGCCGGGGGTGGGGGTAGGGGTTGGGGGTGCTGCACGAGGCTTCAGTGACTCTGRTGGCTTAGGAAGGGGGAGGGGCTCACTGCACCGCTCGCTGCTTGTGGAGGAGCAGAGGAGGAAAGGAAAAAAGTGCTTGGAAAATGCTGTCGCCAAAGCTCCTAAAAGTCTCTAAAAACACCGGGAAAAGTCACTAGATTTGTCGCTAGTTGCTTTTTGGGGAAAAAAGTCGCAAGAGGGGTCTAAAAGGTCGCTAGATCTGGTGACAAAGTTGGCAACAGTGCCGATGACCTATCCACATCATCATTTACCCAGAATGCTTTGTGTGTAAATAAAATGGCCCCATCCGTGCAATATATTTTTAAACTTTTTGTTTAAAAATGATAAAAACTAAACATCCTACAGTATTTTTAGTCTATTTTTTACAGTTAAAATATATGTTTATAAAATAAAATCTGATGTTACAATTAATCATTAAAGTATGAACCTTCAGTACAACTCAGTGCAAAACACAAGTAAATGCGTAGATGTGTGTGTGCGAGGGTGTGTGTGTGTATTTTTGACCCGATCTAAACTACATGACACAGCAACCACAGTTTAAAAATTCGTGAAGCACAAAGAAGATGTGTAAGTTAATTCAGTTTGTTTTATGACTGAGACTCCATATTTTCACTGTGGGTGAGGAGAAGCCAGCTTCTACCACAGCTACCATCAACAATGCTGTAGCTAACTCCTGAATCTCTGCAGGACGTGTCTCTACCAGGACCTTTTTATACTGAGCACAGTACTGTGACACGTCACACGCTGCAGCACGTCACAAGGTATTTCAAATATAATAGCCAAAATTGAAACCCATAGGGGGCAGCACCAAGACATTCTTTGAACAAATATTTAAGATTTAAACTATTTTAGACGAAAATGTTAAATTTAGGTAAAAAATATAGCAAGGTATTACCCTTAAGACACAATTTAGACAGTTTATTTGTTAAAAAAAAGTTGATTTTCGGGTAAGTTACACTTTAACATAAAGTTTAAGTTTTACTGAAATATTATATTTGGAGGTACTTTCAGAGTTCCATTAAAGCGGTTTATGAGATTTTTTGCTAACAGATAAACACACATGGCTGATTCCATTGTACTCAGAAAGGGAGACAAACTTTAATTCAAAGCAGCCAAGCTATGTTTTCGGATTATAGTAGTGTTGTAGTCAAGAACACCAAACCCGAGACCAGGTCAAGACCAAGACCACAGTGTCTCAAGACTGAAACAAGACCAAAACTTTTAGGGCATGGACCAGGTCGATATCAAGACTGAGAGAAGGCAAGACCGAGTCAAGACCAAGACCAGAAAAAAAAAAAAACTATTTCCCTAAAAGATGGAGTGTTCTGTACACATAGCTAACTTCATATAGAGCTAATATTGGCAAAATCTTTGTGTGAGGGCAGAGGAAAGAATTTTGCTACAGAGGCCGATTGTTAGCATTGATAACGTTAATGTTGTCCCCACTGTCTCTGAAAGTGAAGCACTGCAGAATTTACAAGTTGCTGTATGCTTTTTCCAGGATATTGTTTTACAAATAGATTTTTTATGATTTATGTAGTCAAATTGTGTTACTGAAAATTTTACAGACATCTCCCGCTTCCAGAGAACCGCTGCTCACTTTCCTGGAGTGCCGTGGGAAAGAAGGAGGGTGGGGATTAGTGACAACCGGTAACAAAAGTACATAAATAACAATGAGTCCGTTTTAAATTTGAATCTGTATGTTTTAAATCCAATGAAAGCAAGGATGTTGACAAATAAACTGGAGAATGATCTGGTTATTCAGTGATATTTCCAAATTTGTGGTCTTTACTGGCCTTGAAATAAAATTCCGTGTCCTCAATTTATTTATTTATTTAACCTATATTTATCCAGGAAAACTGTTTGAGAACCACTTCTCATTTACAAACATGACATGGCCAAGACAGAGACAAGGCCATGTACAAATGCTGTCAAGTCTAGACAAGAACAAAACCATCAAAAAGTGGTCTTAAGACCGGTCTCTGTCATCCAGTGGTGGGCACCAGCCCGCTAAAGCCCAAATCCGCTAATTGCGGACCTAAATATTTTGTTTGCGCTTTAGTGGTCTTACTAATTTTTATAATTTATAAGCAGATTTGCGCTTTCTAAAAATAAAATGCAGTACCGGTAATAACTAATTATCTATCAGTCATCATTATCTGGAACAGTAGAAGGTATTGCTGTCAATGATTAACAACACACGTGATCTGTCCAACAGCACCCCTCCCAGATAAACACAATTATTGAGAAGGTATACATCCTTGCTGACTGTTGCTTTGGGTCACGGTTCTGATTTTCCCACAATGCTTTGTGTCTGCTTACGTAGCAGGAAGGCAATAGCAAAAACAGTAAACGTTTGTAATCCATACTAAAATTTTGTATGTATTGATTTATTTTACTTTACAGTCGGAGCTCCCTTTTTAAAAAAAATAATAAAGTTTAAACGTTGGAGCTCAATACTTGACGTAATTGGTTCAAGCAATCGGCCAACGGGGTTAGAGACTCAGAAATGATTTAAAGATGTCATGCTGATGAAGACTGACATATAGTGGTCAACTGGAGCAACTACATGGAAAACTTTAAAATCCAAGCTCTTATTTTGAAGGGAAGATAGTTTCCTGTACTTCGTGCTTTCCCGTCACAAATTAAATCCGTCATGTACCCAGAATGCATCACTTCAGTTTTCCAATAAACAGTTTTAAAATTACTTTATTGATGCTTCTTTAATGAAAAACTATAACAAACAAAAGAAAAAGACAAAGAATCAGCCGAACTAGCAATCCTCAACAACTTTTTAATTTTTACACCAGGAGCTAAAGGTTTGTTTCAGGAAATCACTTCCCCAGCAATCAGCGTTTGTAGAATTAAGTTGTAAAAGAGTTCATACACCGCTAGTTGGCAGTGTTGTGCATAAATTGTACATGAATTATTGCCAACTAGTAAGTGTCAAATTGAACTTGCGCTTTAAAATTAGCTTCTGCAAGTTTTTCTATGGCATAAGTGCTTTTGAAGTTGCGAACTGAAATATTTTCATTAGTGCTTTAAAAATGCGGAGCTAATTTTAGGATTAGCGCTGCCCACCACTGCTGTCATCATACTATTATCACTGTACAAATGTAACACACTGATCAAATCTAATCAAGCAAAAAGCATATAAAAGGCAAGCAGCTAGCTTGCTTCCAAAGTGAGTTTTGCCCATGACACCAGAAGTATGGGATAAGACAACTGTCAGAAAGAATTGTATGTGTAAGAGTCTACATTTTGTATATTTCAATATGTCAATATATATATTTGTATATGTCAATAAACGTACATAAATTTTAGATTTGTACAATAAACGTGCATAAATTTTAGATTAATATTTGTATTCATGTAAATTCAAATATGTCCTGATGCATCTCAGTAATCCAGATAGAAAAAAATCAAGAGGAAAAAATAATTAGGTCTTCTGGATGGGTTCTTCTTTAGTGAAACATTTCGTTTCTCCTCCAAGCGAATTCTTCAGTCTGAGTTTCAGATGAACGAAGCCTTATAAGCACTGCCTCCACATTTTGGACAAACAGGTTAGTCACATGCAAAAGAGGGCCATCGCCTAACATTAGTCTTGATTAGCTCTATTGTTCATTGAGGGTCATGTGCCCCATCACCTGACTTATTGGTTTGGATGCTTCGCCTGTGGTTATTTGGTGTTTTGGAATGCAGTGATTGCAAATGAGTTTTCTCTATTTGTGTTGGTATCATTGGGGCCCTGATTCATACCTTTTGCTCACAGGGGGCTGAGTCATACTTGCAAAAACAGCATTGTAGGAGGAGGACAACTGGACACGAAGGCCTCCACTTCTGTTTAATGGTGGATGGTTTTTCTTAGCAAAAGTGGCTTCAGTTACTCCTCTCTCAAACCAACGTTCCTGAGATGAGAACATCTTCATCCCTGAAAGAGTAACCGCTGGCCTGTAGATGAGTGTAAACTGCAGAGTCCTGACCTGACGATGCAGCTTGTCTATGCTGGCTCATCCTTTTGAACAGTGACTGTTTTGTTTCCCCAATGTATGACTGATCACAGTCCTCCTGACACTTAACAGCATATACTTTAATACTCTGTTTTTGCCGGGGAACTGGATCTTTGGGGTGAACTAATCTTTGTCGTAACGTGTTTTGGGGTTTGAAAGCCACTGGGACGTCATGTTTAGAGAAAAAATGTCTCAGTTTCTCTGAAACCCCTGCCACATATGTGGGAGTTTCCATGTTCTCTCCGTGCATGTATGGGTACTCTCCGGGTACTCCGGCTTCCTCCCACAGACCAAAAACATGACTGTTAGGTTAATTGATAACTCTAAATTGTCCCTAGGTGTGAGTGAGAGAGTGAATGGTTATTTGTCTCATTTGTCTCTATATATTATACTCCACCCCTCGCATTGTGACTGCTGGATATGGGCACCAGTGACCCACGCAATCCTGAAAGGAATGGATGGATAGATGGATTTTTTTATTTACTTTTATTAAATTTATTTTGTTGAAATTAATCATAAATTTAAAGTTTACCATTGATAAAATAAACCATTTTCATGTTAAGTAAAAAAAAAATTTGGGGGGCCCACGGGCCACGTTTTGCCCACAGCCCTTGTGTTTGACACATGTGTACTAGATGAAGTCAAAACTACACTGAAATAAGGCTTAAACGTATGTTTTCAATTAATCGAATGGAAGGAATTTTAATCTAGTAAACCATTATTCGACAATTAATTGTAAGTCGATTTATTGTTTGCATCCCTGTTTCTAATCAAAGAATATCTTCGTCACAGGTGTTCACCACTTTTTGCTAAGTGCTATGACAGAAAAGAAGTAAATAAAGATAAAATCTAAAGCACCCTAGATCAAAGCAAAGCAAGAATAGTTAGTTCAAATGAGTCAGACAGCCTGTGGTTTTTATGTTTTTTTTTTTTTCAGATTTGCTTGGAAAAGTTTATATTTTTATTGCAGGCTTTGAAATGTCCTCTGGGCTCTAATAAACACCATTCATTATGCTTAAATGCTAGGTGTGAGAGTTTAACATTTTATTATTGCTCGCTGCCATGATCATGTAATTGTGTGTGCATGCGTGTATGTTTTTGCTACCTGGTTGGGACAATTTACCATTTTCCCGGTACAGCAAATGGAAGATATGGCTCTTTGAAGACAGCCAGATCTTGTGGATCTGTTTATTTCAAAGAACTGTTCAATGTTAAACAGCTAACGAAGCCACGACCTTCGTCTGTGTGGAAGGATGTTGGTCATCATCAAAACATCTCATTAACCACCGAACAAAATTTAAGAAAATGCTTAGAAAGCCATAATTAGAAGAACAATGTAAGATGACTGCCACAGCTAATCAAACATTTAAAACACAATAATAGTTATAGTTATAGGTGAATATCTTTTAAACGTATATTAAGGTAAAATTTGATGTGACAGTAACAGAAAGTCATTCCCAACTTTATGTTGAGATCTAACTGTTTGTGCAAGATTCTGTGGCAATATGCATTTTTTTTCCTTCTCTGCTTTTGGCAGCTTTATTGTCTCTTTAAAGTGTGTTATTCAATATCCTGCATTGGGTAATTGTTTTTGTTGTATCTGTTCTACTATACTGTGACCCTAAATCCTCGGCACAAGTTGAATCGTGGAACACCTCTAGTAAATAAACTTCAATAAGAAGAAAGCAGAGGTGGGATCAAGTCAGTGTTTTGCAAGTCTCAAGTAAGTCTCAAGTCTTTATCCCCAAGTCTCGAGTCAAATCTCAAGCAAAGACAGTCAAGTCAAGTCCCAAGTCTGAAACTTGGAATTTCAAGTACCTTCGAGTCTTTTTTAATACCAATGTTGCAATTACAGTATATGTTAAATAAACTATGTGTTCTTTTTTGGTGGTAAAATAAATATTTGTCAGTTCAAGTAGGGGGTTAAATCTACAGTCTTTGTTGCCAATTTCACATCTCAGTATTGATAAAGTTGTTGTGTGAATTAAGTTAGCCAGAATCACTATCCAAGACAGAAAATAATGTGCTCCACTGAGTGTTATGTTCAGGGTCCTTACTATTGTACAATTTTTTGTAACAGGCATTTCTGAAGGATAGCAAAATAACTGGATTTTGTTTTGTTTGTTTTGGAAATGGGCAACATGTGACCCCCACACTGCCACTTGATGAGTTATAACTGAAAAAAAAAAGTAGACTTAGTACCCTAACTGCAGTAAACAATCTATTTATTATCAATATATTTTCTCAACGTAGACGTCTTCAAATACACAATCCATCCTCAGATAACACTGGACCCGGTTCAGCAATATGATGGGAACAGAGAGAAACTCTCTTCCACGAGTTCAAGTACAGAACCTGCTTTCTGAAATGGACCCCCGCTCACCATCCACCAGCAATCATGAACTAAAACGCTGAACATTATTCGTGGATGCACTTGAAGGACCGGATTTATATAGCTTGACAAAACATAGCATACATGTGAAAGCTAAGAGGTATCATCAACGTAGCCCAGAGTACACATGCTAATAACATGAAGTTACCTAAAGTCAGCTAGCAACGGAAAAGTAGCACCTACCGTTCTTTGTGCAACTTCAAATGTCAAAGTTTGAATTTGTTTCTTCTCCGTCTTGCACTTCATTTTTTGAGTACTTCATAATTTATGTACCCAAAAGAAATTACTCTTGGGAGAATATCTGTCTTCAGCATTTATTTTTTTCATCTCTCGTTTTTGATTTTCTGTTATTTTTTTTAACCTTGTTAATTTGATTGGTTGTGTTGCAGCTCATGCACACATACGTACAGAGTGTGGAAAAACAGAGAGACCGTCTGCGTCTGTTAACCCTTTAAACACCTAAGGGTCAAAAAGGCTCAAAATTTCCACCTGGTATTTTTTGGCTTATTTTACCTGTAAAAAGGACAATAATTGTCCTGTGAGTAAATAATTTTTGCACCTTTTTCAATAACAACTAAAATTTTCAATATCTGGCAGTTATTTAAAATTTATTGCATTTAAAGTAGTGTATTATCA